>NC_142401.1:7500-105000 GCF_059441095.1 Idiotropiscis lumnitzeri | reverse complement strand
GGCTATTGTAAAGATATTTTGGGGTGAAATCATGCCGAGTGCAGCGTTAAGGCAAATGGACGCACCTGATGAGTAATTTGGGCATGTTGTCAATTAAAAATGGACAGACAAGAATGCAAATTGAGAAACAGAAATTGCCTTGTCCTGATTGGTTTCCATTTTTTTTGCCACAGTAGATGAATATTCATCTCCTGTGAGTTTAGGGCGGTTTACAAAATACACACGAGCAATGTTTGTAGTGCATACTGAAGTCGTGGTTGCTCAGTACTGAAATGTGATTCCACCAGGCAAAGTAAATCACTTTTTCCTCTTGATGCTTCCCAAAACGATGAGCCAACGGGGATGAGACACTTTTATATTTAGCCTGTAATTCAAGTGTCCCATCAAAGTGTATATTTAGCCCGCTTTTTACTTTTTATTTTTGTGTTGATGTCTTTCTTGTCTGGTCCACGTTTCATTGCCAGCGCTAAATCGTAGTCTTCCCTTTGGAGCTGCTGCAGAAGGGCACACTTGGGCGACGTGACCCAGAAAGTCACAAAGAGGGTCACTCCCTCCCTCATTGGCTGGGTCTGGGGGTGGACTCTGATAGCTGCCGTCGCTCCTACTCCCCTCCACCTCTCTATTTCTCTCTCTGCCCCCCACCCCTCCCGCGCCACACCTACTACGCTTTTCTCTGGGTTGATGCTGTGCAGCAAAACGGCCATTAAGAGGGAAGGTGATGAGAAAGGCACAATTGTGACCAATTGTAACACAGGCAGTGTTTGTGAGGTTGGCAATGGCAACAACGTGTGCGGATTGCACAACCCATCAGCTTTAAACACGACTAGAATATTTGGTTGTTTGTGCTTACTTGCTATATAAAATGGCTCACCTGAGGGCGCAGAGCTATGAAATCAATCTTGTACTTTGTTTTGGGAAAGGGCTCATTAAGTTTTTTTTTGTTGTTTTTTTTACATCAACTCTGTACTGCAGAGCATCCATAAATGTTCAGCTGGTGACACTTCGACTGGTCATGTACGTGATGTGTAATTTGGTCCGTTTTATCGCAGGACTGCATGTCGTCTTGTCGACTACATGGTAAGGTTTCGGGAGCTTGTTGGCTGTTCACTCTTTCTTTATTTGATATGATTTATATTCATTCACTGTTGTGATTGCAAAGAGATGACTTGGAAGAGTGCTCGGAATTTACCTGCTGTGCAGGATTGGATTTGGTGCCAGAACATTTCGGGGGCGTTCCCAAACTGCCAAACAATAAAAGCATTATGAAACCTCAAAACCATGAAATCTTTTTAGCAATGGCACATTCTTTTTTTGTTTTCTTTGTTTGTTTTGTTCTTTTTACGTTGGGAATCATTCTTGTCACAGTTAATTGGTTATTAGATCATGATACAATTTTGTGTTCACGTAATCCCCTGTATTTGTTTTTACCACTTTTTTTGTTAATAGAATATCTTTTTTTTTCTTTGGTAGTAAAATCACCTGTATACAAACATATGTCAAACATATACACACAAAGACAGTCCCGCCCCCACAAATCTATTATTGAGTAAATGATATGCTTGTCCAAGCCAAGCAGCATTGTGGGAAAAAAAAGCTTAGCTGGCAGCACGCAAGCCAATGGCCTTGTGACTGTCCCACTCACTCTCGCCCCACGCGTGCGATGGATGCTGCCGATAGTCTGAAACACAATGCACATAATTCAAGATCGCTCCAAGCTCTTCCTTGTGTTGTGTGCATGCGACTACAGGGAGGACAGATCTGGTCGAATTGAATGAGTCATTTCGAGTCCCTCTCAATACAAGCGTGCCTTGAATGGAATGGCCTGTCAAGGCTCAATGGAAGCGCGCACACATTGGTCAGTGATATTGGTGATTCTGATTCTTACTCGTCATCTCGTCGTGAGGTTGTTGGTCAAGTTTTCTGAGATGTATCCCGCTAAATCTCTGCAACTTGGCTGATTACATTCTGTTGACCTTTGTTCTTAAAACTGGCGAGTGAAGGCGTGGCTGGGAGGAAAAAGACACTTTTAGTCGCAGGAGGAGTGGCTAAAAAAGAGGACGCAGCCACCCTGCCAGTGTGAACTGAACCTATTCAAGCTTCCCGTCAGATTTTCCCTTTCCTCAACTCGTGTTTTCAGGAGGCCAAACAGACTTTTTCTTTTTTCATCACCAATCGACATTGTCGACCTTCGTGTAGCACAAGAAGTTCCAAACAAGTTGAACGAACATTAGTCGATAATGACGTCCAAGCATTTGAATTATTCATGCCCGCACTCGCCCTGATTTGTGACATTGTTGAGGTTTGTATCTGGTTTGGTTCCACTCCTTTCCCTTTCCTTGCCATTTCCTCCCGCCATCTGGCCCGCACTCACGCCGCAATAGAAGCAAAAGAAAAGAGCAAGAAAGGCGCTTTGTGGAAAGGACAGTGCGGATTTGTTTTGGAGGATGCCGCTCTCGTGGTGACATGCCTTTTTGTCCTCTTCACAACACCATTTACCGAAATAGATGCCGAAGTGCCGAGGGCAAATCAAATTGGAGTTGAACGGGAATTTTCCCGCGTGTTGCATATTGTGCAAAATCTTTGCCAGAGTTCACCTTACAAAGGACAAATCGGAAACTTCGGCTCTCTCTTATCTGCAATTGATGACCAACTTAAATGATGAAAAGAGACAACAGATGCAGTTTTCTTTACGTCACGCCTTAAACTAATATTGAAGGTTGCTATCGGATTCTTTTCAGACGTACAGACTGTTGTGTTTTTATTTCGGGACCACTTGGACAGTCACAATTTAGTTTGACTTTCATCCTTGTAATATTTACTACTTGCCTTTTTGTTTGTTTTTCCATCTCTTCATCTGCGTTCAGTAATGGAGCCCACCGTTGTGAGTACGTCCACCCCGGCCTCTGAAGAGTTTGACAGGAATGTGCCTCGAATCTGCGGCGTGTGTGGTGACAAAGCCACCGGCTTTCATTTCAACGCCATGACCTGCGAGGGCTGCAAGGGTTTTTTCAGGTACCCAAAATCACGGTGACGTTGCAAGCATGCCGATGACTTGATGCCTGGTCCGCGCGGTTATGTACATGTGCTTAGCGTGTGCTTTGCGCAACCGCTTTGACCATCCTGCTGAAAAGCTTCACATGCACATTAGTATTCATTCGCAGGTCCTGCCTATGTAACACCACCTCCTGCTCACATGCACACATGGAAGTGCACGTTTCCACGCGCATGCGTGCACATGCACACGGTTCAGTTACATAAGAACTCATTCAAGACAGCATTGGCGCACACCCCGATTAGCAAGCAGCGGGTCAAGCTTATTGCTATTACGATTCCTCGGCTGGAAAGTACATTAAATACAAGAATTTATTTTTTTCTTTTTTATTCGGGCTATTTTTTTGACCGCGGGTGTCTTCTGTGTGCTGAAAAAATGGCTTAGATCAGATGGAAGTGATAACCAGTGTCCTTCCTTTGCTCATTTGGCCTCTCTGTGAATTTCGTCCCAATCTCGTTAGCGTCCTTCCGTCTTGTCTTGTCCCTTTGACCTTAAAACGCTTGCTCACTTACGACAAACAAAGACGCGCCCCAATTCGCTGTCAACTCTTGGGGGGTGGAGTCACACAAACACGAGCGTATGGGCCCCCTTGAGCACCAAGTCTGAACCCAACCTGACATTTTAGACACGCCCCCTCGGCAACAAATCTAATGTCTGCACAATGACATCAACCAACGAGAAGAAGCGGTAAACACATCAATGAAAGTCATAGATTTGAGTTTCATTGTTGTGCTTTTCTGGAACGTTGAATACTTTGCTACAATGACGTCTTTTGAGTTGTGACTTGAAACGCTTTATCGAGCTGGCTGGCGAAGCAAACGACGACGCCGGAGGGCAGCTTAAACAGGACCGTTGCTGCGGACAAATTGATTTCATTTGATATTCGGAGGCTATTGTAATTAGCCGTGTTTTAAAAGTTGTCGCTTGATGCCCGCTGGCACGCGCTTGCGGCTAATCGTATGGAGGCTAGGCCGCTTCTGAATTGTTTGCCATCCGTTTTTTATTGTGTCATTTCGTTATTATTAGGAAGTAATGTCGCGTCTGCTTACGACGCAACCTTCACGCGCCTCCAAGTGATGACATTGCTCACAGGTGTCAAACTCAAGGCCCGGGGGCCAGATATGGCCCGCAACCTCTATTTATGTGGCCTACGCAGGGCAAATCATGTGCACCAACTTCCTGTTTCCAGCACATTTTCTTCACTTTTCACAACATTGGTAACAAATAAATGACACTATCTCATATCTCAATGGTCCCCTTTTAATATAAATTGAAAAATTGTTGTTGGCTTCTGATTTCAAAACTGGCTTTCCATCAATTTGTTTTGTGCATGTGATAACGTAAGGTCGTCATACATTTATATTAGGTTTGCCGACATAACGGCCCTCTGAGGGAAACCAGAACTACCATGTGGCCCGTCCACAAAAATGAGTTGGACACCCCTGACAGAGCGGATGTAGTGCGTTCCCATTTCCACCCTTCGTCTTCATCTCTCCAAACAAGTGAAAAGGGGGAGGGGCAAGACAAAGATAAAAGCTTTAGGGGAAGTCATGGGATTGGCTCGTAATTAAAGTGAGTCCGAGTTTCTGCTCACAATGATCAATTAATCAAACTCAAATTGACATTGTTTGATTGACATTCCATCTCACAGTTTGAAAGATTTCTGTTGAACGTTCACCTCGCTCAGTCTAAGTTCTTCACTCTTGGACACGTTTTGCATTTCATGTGTGTTTCCTACGGGAATTCCTGGAGCGTTAAATCACAACCTATTGATTTCTTTGCTTTGCAATAAGAGCCTGTTGCCAATGTTTTTGTTGCATTTAGGCGCAGTATGAAGCGCAAGGCGTCCTTCACGTGTCCCTTTAACGGCACTTGCACCATCACCAAGGACAACAGGCGCCACTGCCAGGCATGCCGACTCAAGCGCTGTGTGGACATTGGCATGATGAAAGAGTGTAAGTATGAGCGCCGACCCGCATAGTTGCTGGCTATTGTGTTGAAGTTTGCGCCATGCGACTATGCGGTCAACGTTTTCGCTGGCGCTTTGAAGCGTGGCCCAGTTTGAATTAGGATGAAAATGTCCGATCAACATTGAATTAGACGGATCGACTCTACCGTCGTCAATAAAAGCAAGACGTCCGTCCAGCTTTGACCAAAGATATAAATACATTAGAGAGCAGAGGTGGGCTATTATTAGATTACAGTCATCCCGGGTTTATTGCGCTAAATGGGGACCAGAACCTCCCACCAAGTAGAGGTTGACTCTTTTTTTTTTAAATTGTTATTTGTATTTTAAATGTTTATTTTGGGGTGGGGCTTTGGACCTCCATTACGCCATTGCAACCGCCCAACATGGTTCCCAACCTTTTAAGTACAAATCTTACTTCAAAAAAGCAAAATGAAGAATATATGACAAGCCTCGGGCTGTGACAGGAACGTAATCTACAAACACGGAAGCGGCCGGTGATGACGAGATGTTTGCTAACGACTACGTTAAATTTTGAATTTGGATTCTAAAATGAACTAGAATCTTGCGGTGTTTTGTAACGTAATGTGATGGAGTCGGTCAAATCCAATTGAAATGACTTGTTTACAAATGCATGGAGTGTGTGAAACTTTTATTAGAAGACAAAAGATGAGCGCAGTAACTTGTTTTTATTCCAATTATTTTTAGATTTTAGTGAGAGAATGTAGTAGTCCAATAGCACGTCACTCTTAAATGGAACATAAACTTTCCTTAACATGACAAAAGAAATGTGAAAAGTGTCCACATCAAGCCTAATTTGAGTTTGAATATGATAAAGTTCAAATGTAAAAAAAAAAAAACAAAACAAACAAAACACTTCTGACAAACTATCATTTCCTGTCCTGTCCTTGGTATCCAAGTGGACGATAAGGTATTTGGGGGTCATGAAGTGGCTTTTCAAATGTTATGTAATATTTGTACTGGGGTCAAGTATCGCTGGGTTTTTGCCCCCCTTAGAATGTTGACATGTTTGAACGAGTGCAGGAAAGACTTATTATTCTCCAGCTCAAGTGCCGTTGCGTACAATCTACCGGGGGTCTCCTTTTGTTTCCTCATTTCCGCACATTGTCCACACGCCGCTTTTATGCCGAAACGTTCCGCAAGGCTCGTGGCATGCACATCTGTGATCGTGCAACTAGAGACGAACCTCGGCTTATGTTTCCGAGAAGGAGCAGCATGTTGTTGACGGCCAGCTCGCGGCCTCTCGCTAATTCGGTAGCCTGCAGAACAAAGACAACGTTGTCACTTGTTCAGTGCAGCGGGGGTCTCCATGTGGCCTGGTCCCTTCCCATTCGCTTTCTCCGGAGAACAACAACAACAACAACAACAGCAGCCGCCCTACGCCATATTGACCTAGCTGTCATCACGATGCAAAATGCGTGACTTAAAGATGCCGTGATGACCGTTTTGAAGATTAGTTAAAAACAAAAGCAGATGTATTAATAAATGATGGACTTTGTTTCTTTGGACTCCAACCTCCGCCACAGTCATCCTGACAGACGAGGAAGTGCAGCGGAAGAAGGACCTCATCCAACGACGAAAAGACGAGGAGGCCCAACGCGAAGCGGAGAGGGCGGCGCGGCGACCTCGGCTCACTGACGACCAAAGTCGAGTCATCGCTACACTGGTGGAGGCGCACCACAAAACGTTTGACGACTCCTACTCGGACTTCTGCCGCTTTCGGGTTTGTGTCACATTCGTTAACCCGACGACAACCGGGAAAGGTTTTAGGTCACCAGGCAGCAAACGAAACAGAAAGGGCTGCTGTTATTCCCACGATGGCAGTTCAACCCAAATGTGTACGCAAGTCGCAGCGCTCCGTCACTAACGCGGTTGGCAAATCAATATTTCAGGAACTATTTGGTGAAAAACAGAACGCGTCTTCTTGTCGCCCGTGATGACGTATTTGCACCACCGCGTGAGAGGACGACTTCAGAACGCGTAGAGGAAACATTTTGTGAAATGGGTCATCTCTCTTGAGCTCAGGTTTGAATTTCTATTTGACGAGACCGTTGCATCCAAACAAATCGAGTGTGCGGCGCAAAAGATGGACAGCAGGCGCTCAAATGCTTCCAACATGGGTCAAGTCCTCCCAATTGAATGTCTTGTGTGCTGTCGCTGGCCAAACGCAGCCTCGTTCATGCCGAAAAACTCAAGCAGGGCAGACGGAACTGCAACAATAGAACTCGCTCGCAAAACAGGCCCGCCACTTCGGCGTCATCTTTCTACCCGTGCAAGCTCCTCACGTTGCGACGGTCTTCACGCTATGATTTTGCTGTGATTTTTGAGTCCTATTTTCTTTTTGTCCATGTCTAGCCTCCCGTGCGCGAGGGGCCGGTGACGCGTAGCGCCAGCCGAGCCGCTTCCCTCCACTCTCTGTCGGACGCCTCCTCCGATTCCTTCAGCCACTCTCCGGGTGAGCGGCCCGCCCGATGAAATCGGCCCTCGAGATCAACATTGGCTGCCGGGCGCAATCATTCAAACTGCGCTTCCACGATGCTTGCCTTTAGAAGCTAGAAAGTGACATAAATCATGTGGACGTGCGCTTCTACAGTCACGCCAGAATCGTATTGATAATCGACTCAAGCCGGCTATTTTTCCTCTCATTTTATTGGCTTCTCTAATTAGTTTTGTGCCGCCTTACTGAGAATGTCGAGGAAATCCTTCGAAGGCCTCGTACCCCGCAGATGCTTGCCGCCCGCTTCTAAACACGAGTTCATTAATGCATCTGTCACGAATGCAGCGCACACAGCGAGAGGCACGCTCGCATGGCCGACCCGCCGCGCCAGCAAATGACTGAACATAACCCCGGCCAGCCATGTTGAAGGGCTTCATCCAAGCGGTCACCCGCTCGGTGTTCTGCTTGACGTCCTTTTATGTGTCGAAGATAGAGATGTATTTTTTAATCAGTATTTTTCCCGCTTTTGTTGCAGAATCAGTTGACACCAAAATGAATTTAAACAACTTGATGATGATGTATCAGGAGCAGGGCAGCAGCCCCGATTCCAGTGAGGAGGAAGCCTCCAGCTTCTCTATGCTGCCCCACCTGGCCGACTTGGTGTCCTACAGCATTCAGAAGGTCATTGGCTTTGCCAAGATGATCCCCGGCTTCAGGTACATGTTCATTCTGCCGGCACGCTGTATGGTTTCATTTGCTATCCCGCTAAACTAGAGCGGAATATGGAGAAAAAAAACTAAGAGTTACCATTGGCTGCAAGTGCTTGGATTAGCTACCTAATGTTTGCTCATCTATACTTTTCTCTCTTAAGGGCGGACCTTCGCTCGAGACTCGATTGATCTTCTGAGATCCACATTCGATTTCCATTCCTTAACTTGACTAACCTTGTTTCAGGCTGAGTTTTGTTGACAATACTTGAACTCTCTTGTACAGCACACCTCTTGACACGCAACTGAATTAGACGGATATGCAAATACATACAGACTGTATTGCTCCCTATGAAGACTATGCAAAAGAATCGCAAATCTAAAGTGTGACATCATTTTATCAGTTATTTGTAATTGAGTCTATCCGCTGAAATGCAGCGTATGCTGACAGGTTAGCTTGTCGTCTTGCAGAGAGCTGACAGCAGAGGATCAGATTGCCTTGCTGAAGTCCAGCGCCATTGAGGTGATAATGCTGCGCTCAAATCAGAGCTTCAACCTGGAAGACATGTCTTGGAGCTGCGGCGGGCCCGACTTTAAGTACCAGATCAGTGACGTCACCAAAGGTCCGTTTAAATGCTGCCTCGCTTCTGCTTTTGACTCATTTTAATACCTACGAGAGCTTCAAACAACTGCTGGCATGTTCAGAAATTCCCAAGACATGCACATAGATTCAAAAGACAAAATGGCGAGAGGAGGAGGCGTGTGGGCACAGTCCCACAACCCCAAACTGATAGTACTGCAACATTATTATCCTGACTGCAGATAACAAATTTTTCAAATGCTCCTCGGCAATGTAATGTTCCGTATTGTCACAAGCATAAAGCGCACTTCAAAGTCTGGAGAAGGCGATGCTCCAAAATCTCTCTAAATGTTGTCGTGTCACTGCACTTGACTGGCCAACATGCTTCCTTTATAGTGGACAGCTTGCGGGCGTTAAAAGGGGGGGGGGGGGGGGGGGGGGGGGGCCTGCGCATGAAAGAGGACGGAAAGCAACGTCCCCAATAGGCACTGGTAAGCGTCGTTAAGTTTCGCCCACAACGCTCGTGTTTCCCGCACGCACTTCATATCAGGTAAGCTTTAACGCAAAGTTTACGATCATGAAATGGAGGTCAGTTTATACGGGCGGCACTTACTTGTGGCTGACATCCCTTGAAGTTGGTTATTTCATTTTTTTATATTCTACAGCCACGAATGCTAACTAAACACGTTAACTGAATGTTTCAGCTGTGTCCAGGCGGCAGCGTATAACGTCGGGATCTGCTTCAAATGATTTAAAAGCCTTCACTTTATCTTTGGTGTTTCTTTCTATTAGCTAGCTTCGGTGTAAATGTGCGCGGTGAGCAGTCCTGTTAAATTGTCCAGGATGTAAGGATCGGTAAATATCAGAGTCAACTTGTTTAAGTAAGATTTATGATCATGGACCGTGAGTTGACTTCCAGGCTCACTGCGCTCAATAATACGGTGCGACAAATGCTGGTGACCATTCGCTACTTGAGTTGATCTTCGGAATGTCAGCAGATTGTGCAGGTGAACTGAATGAGTTGACGCCACGTTTGTATTGTAGCGGGCCACACGCTGGAGCTGCTGGAGCCGCTGGTTAAGTTTCAGGTTGGCCTCAAGAAGCTCAGTCTCCACGAGGAGGAGCACGTGCTGCTGATGGCCATCTGCTTGCTTTCTCCAGGTACTGCGTGCTGCTCTCTGCTCGCCGTTTTGGCTTTTTGGTTCGGACAGTGATCTTGCTTGCCTTACTTTTTTTTAGGACTTCCTCCGGCAAACGAGTAAGAATAAAATGGAAACGCTGTTTGTTCACTTAATGGTAAAAGAACGTTAGTTGAAATACGTCAAACGACTTAATCTAAAAGTTGTGAAACTTATTTGCTATCCTCCAACTCATCCGAGAATAGCTTTCTTTTCTTCTGACAGATCCAAAAATACGTATTTGTAGATCCCACAAATAAAACGACAACTAACCTTCCAACAGAAGCGGATCAAGTTTGAATCCTTTTTTGACAAGCAAACGCGTCTCGCTGGTTATGGTTGTCGACACGAGGAGTCACGCACTCACTGACCAAATGCGCAGCGGTATCAAATAAATATGATGTGTGACCATTCAAACGTTGAAAAAACCCGCAAAACTCTTCAGTCATGTCAACGTTCCAAGTCGTGTCTAACGCATTCATTAGATATGTGGCGCAAGATTATTGAGCCTCATTGAAATTGCAAACAAAACTTCCCGCTGCTATCGCTGACCGTTGCGCACACAATTATGAAATTGCAAGTGTCAGCATGCCCCAAAGTTTTGCTTTGCCCCCCACAGACCGCCCAGGTGTGCAAGAGCACGCGCGCATCGAAGCCCTCCAAGACCGCTTGTCGGAAACCCTGCAGGCCTACATCCAGCTCAAGCACCCCGGCGGAACGTTGCTCTACGCCAAGATGATTCAGAAGCTGGCCGACCTGCGCAGCCTCAACGAGGAGCACTCCAAACAATACCGCTCGCTCTCCTTCCAGCCCGAGCACAGCATGCAGCTCACCCCGCTGGTGCTGGAGGTCTTCGGCAGCGAGGTGTCCTAAGGAGGAAGATGATGATCTGGACGGACGTCAAGTACGTGTTCCTCTTTAGAGTCCATACGGAGAGCCAGCAGCTGTTTAAGCGACAGTAAGCAAGGGAACGACATTCAGTACAACTAAAGCTAAACATACTTTCCGGTGTTTTTTTTTTTGTCTATTTAAATCAACGCTGCTTCAAATGCCTGGACATCATATGTATGCACCATTGCACAACAACAACAACAACACACTCAGTTATTCATTTAGCCATTCCGTTGAGCTACCTCTTTTTTTTACCGGGATTTTTTTGTATCACGTCTGTGGATGCTTTCGATACACTACGGATGACATTTTATTTTTCTTGGATGAAACCAGTGCCTCTGCATGACTTTAGCGGTTGTTATTTTCATGCTCATCCGCTTATTTATGTTTCATCTCTCACCAAAGGCATGGTCCTCTACCGTCTCGGAAAACCATCTTGCTGCTATTTGGCGTGCGGCCGCGCGACATGCTCACGTGTTTTTTTTGTTTTGGTTTTGGTTTTGTTTTCCTGACTATCCTCACAGCCCATGAAGGAGCACGGTCAGTATTTGCTTTGGATTGCAGCGTGTAATCTGTCATTTAGCGGATGGGATTTTGCTTTGCCTGCTTTGAGGACGTGAGAATTAGCCACTAAGTGTGTTTTGGTGTTTTAAGTGCAGACTGTCAATCAAAGCAAGCCAACATCATGGCTTGTTGCTCTTCAGTTTGTTTTTGTCGTTTATTCCTTGTAAATAGCTAATTGCTACCGCGTGCACCCTAAGCACTGTTGTATTGCCATTTATTCAAGCGTCTAGGTTGTATATCACAGATTTTAAAGGGCTAAATGCCAAATGGAACTAACTGGAGTCGTCCACGTAGAGACCTGACTTGTAAATATATGGCTGTATTCCACTTTACAGTAGATGCCTGCGTCCAGATCACAGCCTTTTGTTTGTGACTGGGAAGTGAACTTTGACAAATGTCTGGGTGCTGGTCTGGTTATGCTTGCTGGTCGTGTGTGCCGGTCAGCCGCCTTGTGGTTGTGTCATCTGAGGGCAAGATATGAAGTACATAAAAGTTGGCTGACGCTCAACTTGCGGGTGACCAGAAATGCAATTTCCAGAGCTGTGCTGAGGCACGTACGCGCTGAACAAAAGTGGCAGTACAACTTCGGCTAGAAAGTATTCAGAACGGAATTTTGATTAAAGTTGTGAAGAAAAAATGCTTAATTGTCATAACAACATTTACTATAAAAAAAAACGCCAGTTAAAAACAAAGGCAAGAACATTTTGTGTCATTTTAAGACTGAAATGAGAAAAAATGAGAATTTCTTATAATGCAACTAACTTAAAAATAAGTAAATAAATCAATCATTGTAGACTGGCATTGTACATTTGAAAGAAAAAAACTGTATAAATATCGCTATTAAAGAATGAAGTCGTAATGTTTTAAAGAAACTCTGAATGTTAAGATTCCCGCACTCCCAGATGGAATATGTAATTTTCTATGGAAAAAAAAACATCTTGTGACTTAAATCAAATTTACTGCAAATAAAGTTGAGTGTACCGGTGAAAGCAAATGTAGTGAAGATAAAAGATTTAAATGGAAACGCAAGAGAATTCTAAATAGTATTTAAATCAGTGTCTAAAAAAATATGCAACATAGAATATTGCGGTTTGGAATTTTGTTGTGCGTCATCGTGACGTTTGTGATGGCTAAAGGAGTCGTTCTCTTATTTGGTGCTTCGATTAGATTGCTGCAAATTCATGAGAACCGATCCGCTCGTTCATTGGCCGACAGGCTTTCATCGCAGTTGTTGGTGCGAATGCTGTGCGAAGGTGTCCCTCCCTCATATCTGTCGAGCGACATGACCTGTTCATTGCCCATTCGCCCATTCGCTCGCTCGCTTGCTCAAATGAGCGCCGAACTGGTCAAGTCTGTCAAGTGTGGACGATTTTCATGGGTGGCCGCTACGTTGCGTTGCGTTTGAGCAATTTCATCCCAAACGATGTGTTCGGAAGCCAGTTTTTAACATCTGCCCGATCGCCTATGCAGGCTTCCTGTGCCAGACCTTCTGACGCTTCCACTGATATCTCAGGGCGACGTTTTGCTCCATCGCGCGGCTCCCCGTTCCTCGCCCGAGAGCATCGTGGCTTTAAGCTGTGCGGCCCAAACTGACTCACCAGCACGACCGTTCTCTCGCACTGTGGCTTTAGTCCAACTTCGACTTGCAAAAACTTGTGCCAAGCCAAGCGCTGACTATGAAATGTTTCCCTGTTAATGTCATGACTTTGGTCCAGTCTAGTATGCAAACGTCCACCGACCACAAACGTGACGATAAAGTGACTTTAGTGTGCATCAGTCAGATCAGGACTGTCAGGACTTCTAATGGTCAAAAGCTATGCTTCTTTTTTTTTTTTTTTTTCTCAACACTGACCTTTTGAAGGTTTTGGACATTGCGTATGTTGCTCTGCTTCTGGCGTCGTTATGTTTTCTTTTGAGAGAGTAAAGCCGTGTTGATTTGCATTTGGTGAAAAAAAAAAAATTGTTTGAGGATCACCGAAAGTGGTAATATTCCCAAATTAATTTTACGACAAAGCGTTGAGGGGAAAAAATCAATTTTATCATAAAAAAAACTTTATACACATAATTTGAGGTCATGTGACCATATCACACCATGTTTTGCTCTTGGTTTGTTTTCACCTTTCGAAGCTGCTTGGAACCTTTTTTGTAACGTTGTTGGAAAACCGGACCTTGTGAATTCTACTGCAATGTTGATGCACCACCGAAGACGTCCGTTTTTGTTGCGATGACTTTGGGGACCGTCATACGTGTAACATACACGACATGGTACACCATCACCAGCAAGCGTAACGTCATTTTGGTCATATGACTGTTGCCATTAGAAATCGTGTCCATAAAGCACATATGATCGCCGTCGCCTCGCCCACGTTTTCGTTCCCGCCTTTAAGACAGGGATTGTAATGAAATCGATGAAACGTACTTAAGACGAAGAGTGTCCGCCATGGATGTACACCACAGTCAACCTAATTAAAAAAGAAAGGAAAAAAAAAACTACCTCTTTTAGCTCAAAGTGTATGCTTTAGCGTTTGCTTCGGTTGTTACTTTTGTAATGTTTGTATTCATGTTGGTATTTATTGCTGTCTAATGAGTCATACTTCAATGATTACCTCAGAGATATCTCACAGATTTTGGGAGAGTCCAGCTAATAAAGTCATTCAGTTTTTTTGTTGGTTGTTTTTGGTTTGTTTGTTTGTGGTTGTACAGTTGTTTTCTCATACTAAGTGTTGCTTTCCCTCTAAACGCACAAAATAGCAGGAGCGTCTTTATTCAAGCTTTGTGCCTGCACCTGCGGGGCTCACACTGGCTACAAAGAGGTTACATTCTTCTCTCCAACATTGTATATTTAATGAGTGGAGTTAAAAAAAAAGTCTACATACTTCATTTAAGAGAGCAGATTTTTGTGAAAGTGAATGGATTGAGGAGGGTTGATTATTATGAAAGGAAAAGCGTGTATGTAAAGAATATGGGAATTATTGTCTCATGCAGAATGCAGCCATTATGTGCAAGAAATTTGTGGTTTTGGTCTCCTCTGGTCTTTACATTCATCCAATTCTCTTTAAATCAGTTTGAACTCTACTGTCTTTGCGGCTAAAGCCTCTGAGATATTTGTGAGGAACATCTTACGAGAACAGAATTGGAAGTTCAAACTCGGGTCGTGGACGGCCGCTTTCCTGCAGGTTTTCCTCAATGTCTCCCAATTCAAATGAGCAGGATTCTTCTCAGGCTTCTTCAAAGCTTGCTGATGAGCTGCTCGTGTGAATCAGGTGTGTTACAGGCAGGAGACATTTTGGAAATCCTGCAGGAAAGCAGCACTCCACGACTGAAGTTTGTGTTCTAGCAGGTGTGCAGCGACTGCGAGCTAACATCCGTTTGAATGTGATTGGTCAGTTCTGTTCTCGGCCGCATGGCCACTTATAACAATTGCATGAAAATGAATGCAACCGAGAATTTGTGGCAAGTACTGGCAGTGTCCTTCATGTGTCGACAATCTCCTACAGGCAATCGTTCATTTTGAAAGTGGGAAAAACATTTTATTTTTTATTTTTCCTCATCATAAAAATTCTATTTTGATAGGGTGTGTAGACTTTTAAAGCCACTGTAGTTTGTAAAGGCAATTTTGTGGAGGCGATGTAACTCTTTAGGGAAGTAACTGGTGGAACTGATAGGCTGATGGAGAAGTGAGAAGTGTGTTAGCCCCACCTAGTTTCACACCCGAGCGTTCTTTTTTCACATCTCTAAAGTCTGCTCGCCTGCCTGCGTCATTCCCGGCCTATGTTTGGTCCCATGAGGGGAATTTGTTTTTTTTTTTCTTGTAATTGTCAGTCATAACCAAGTTGGCGAGTCTATGTGATGCAGGCAAGTGTTGCGCCCCCCCCCGCCCCCATCCCCCACTGCCCCCTAAAAGGAACGTCGTGCTTCTCAATGGAGAGAGATCATTTTTTGTACTCATGTCAAACTGCTTCAGGTAAACACTGAATGAAATGATAAGAGTTTTTTTTTTTTTTAACATATAAAGAGGAACATGTTGCCATACTTGCCAACTTGTACCTAAGCTTTGTGCCATATGACCTTTTTACTGCAGGGACACCACATTCCCCAGCATGTTTGACTGGGAGAGAATCTGACTTATGATGGAGTCCACGTGAACTTGCCATTGAATTCTACTTGTTCACGATGAAGTCAAATTTTGTCACATTCTATTAAAATACCTAAACCAACAAAAGCACTTAATCTAATCGTATATCATGCGCGCATATTGATGGAATCTATTTGCCACAAAAGGCCTAATGTATAGGTCACGCTTGGCTCTAGTTATCAGAAAAATTGAAATCACCTCAATTTTATTGTAATTGCAGTTCTATCTTTGATGTCTTGCTTTTCCTCAAACATCTCTTTTCTATTCTAAATTTATGTCATATTACTTTGTCTGATGTTTTGCAAATCAAAAATAAACACTTGTATAATGCACTGAGCTTCTGTGTGAATTTCCTCGACCTTTTACGGCCTAATTTGAGCCAAAGCAAATATTTGACATTACAAAAAAATCACTAAACAAACATCCCATATGTAAGGATACTGAAACATTCCTCTTGTCTCACTTTTGTCAAAAACCAAACCAAAATGTGTGTTTGTTGGGAATTCCTCAGCTGCACAACGACACAGTACCAAAAACAAAACTCAAGAGCACTTCTTGGTTGCAGGCCTCACTCTCAAATAGTTTGTGATGTAAAAAAAAATGTATTGGAAGTTGAGCCAGAGCCACAGAGACCTCTGCCGAGTCCAGGATGTGCTCGGACTCGAGCTCCCCGTAATCCTCAGTGGGTCATGTCAAAAGAGGATTTTGTTTCAGTAAATGGATGGGTGGAAAATTATCATTCTCTCTCATTTGGAATTCTACTTTTCATGATGCAATTTGGTCAAACTACTGCTATTAAATATGTCAAATTGTTATTTATACAAATTCGGTTCATTTTGTTTACAACTGATGAATTAAAAAACAATTATTTAATGCTGCTGAATAAATATCCAAAAGCAATTTTGGTTAACCAATTTGAGGGCTAAATGAATTCGGACTCTTGATCATGTGAACGCCCTCCGTGTCAGATTGAAGAACACAGCGGGCCGGGAAAAAGAAAAGGATGTTGAATTTCGTCAATTGGTGGCTTGAAAATAAAATCACCTGGATCCAAATACCTTCTAAACCAGGGGTGTCACGATCCAGTTCTGGAGGGCTGGTGTCCTCCTGCATGTTTTCAATCTCTCCCACCTTATTCAAATGATCAGCTCATCAGCAAGCTCCGAAGAAGCCTGAGAAGTCTCCTGCTCGTTGGAATCAGGTGTGTTGCTGCTGAGAGACATTTAAGAAAATATGCCCACCAGGACCGCAGTTTGACACCCCTGTTCTGTTCTGTTCTAAAGTGCCATGTGTGATCTTGGGCAGCGTTTATCCCAGTTGACTTTAGGTGAAAGGCGGACTACACCCGGAACTGGTCGTCCGCCAGTCGTAGGGTGGATGCACACGGACATGGTCATTGCGTGGGAAACGCACGCTAGGCAGGTGAGGCGAGTGCACCACGACACCATCAGCAACCCAACTACAGGAACCACCTTCACGAGGTGTTGGGCCCGACGAAGAGTTCCTGGCAACAACGAGATACAATTGGCCCGAATTATCTCGTTGCTCAACAACAACAACACCATCAGCAACTGATGTGTGGCCGGTTTGAAATAAGTGCAGTTTGCCAGTTAGCCACTAGAGGACAGTGTCTCTTTCCCGATGAGCCAAACAAGCCATCGCTGACCTGATGACCTGTGACAGGCCGGTCAGGAGCAGTTGGCATCAGTTTGACGCTCGCGGACAGCGTGACCGCAAAGTTGTGGTGGCCCATAAACTCGGAACGCACACTGAAGGTTAAGTATCAAGTCACATCTGACATGTGTAAAATATGCCGGATGCGATTGCAGCTCATCTTTATTGCACATCTCTGGCAGGTCGTGTAGAGAGCGAGATTGCACGTGGCGCCGCATACAGGGACAACAAATAAAAGGTTATCAGAGAAATCCAGTCCTAGCGCGACAGTTAATTGTCACGCCTGGTGCGGAGCAGAGACACTTGTTTTGCCTGCTGATAAGCTTGCGCTCCTGCGGTCTGCTCAAACCGTTGCATCTGTGCAGGAGGTTAGGTGACGAAAAAGAGAGCTCTGGTTGCAGCCAGATCCCTAGGTGAGCACGTTTTTGGCATCCCAGCAGAACAAGAAGAAACACTACACCCGTTGCTTTGACGCGGGACGGATTCCTGAGCGCACGTTCGTGGCCATATGTCATAAGAATCAGCCGCTAACGGCTATCTCGGCCATTGCTGCGGCATGGAAAGGTCAGCCAGTGTCCAAGGATGGCGGACATCAGCAACGCACGTAAATGAAGTAGGTCTCAAGTCTCAAAAAATGGGCCTCTGAAAACGCACAAAGCTTAATTCGGTACAAAATAGATGAAACAACCAAGTGGATAACAATAATAAAAACGTTTACATTTTGCATACAAGACTTTTTGTTGTGGCCTAATTGACCCATTTGAAAATTTCAAACCAAAATGAAATGAAAATGGATTCATTCCATTCTGCCTGATTTGATTTTTGACTTTCCAAAAACAAATATTTCATTTGTAATATTTGAATGGACGACTGCTTAGCACGTCCGCCTCACCGGGGTGCCGGGTTCGATTCCGGCTCCGGCCTTCTTGTGTGTAGTTTGCATGTTCTACCCGTGCCTGCCTGGCTCTTTTCCGGGTACTCCGGTTTCCTCCCACATTCCAGAAGCATGCATGCGAGGTGTGATTGTGAGCGTGAATGGTTGTTTGTCTTTGTGTGCCCTGCGATTGGCTGGCGACCGGTCCAGGGTGTACCCGCTTACAACCCGAAGACGGCTGGGAGAGGCTTCAGCACTTTCGCGACCACGCAAGGAAAAGCGGCTCAGATCATGGATGGATATTTAAATGGATTTTCTGATGCCTATGATGATGATAATGTCCTGCAACTCTGCACTCGCTCAAGGTCAGCTGTCATGTTCAGTTTGGTTCATTTGGCTTCAGTATTTAGTTTCAGGTTTTCCTTGTGTCCCTTTGTGTGTCTTGTTAGTTTATTTTGTACACTTGTGCTTGTCAGCCTGGTCGGTCCCTTTGCCTTCTAATCAGCTCTCTATCTGCCACTGGTGTCTCGTAAGTGTGTGCGTGCGTGTGTGTGTGTGTGTGCGGGGGTGTGTGTGTGGGGGGGGGGGCATTTAGTGGCCTGATCTTGTTCTGTCTTTGTCGATTCATTTGCAATGTCAATTATCCGTTATCTGTTATCTTTTGACCTATATACGTCATGTCTTTTAGTTGTTTTGTACTTGGGTATTTTTGTTCATCCAAGGAACTTGTTTGCCTTTTTGTTTTCTTTGAATTCAACCAAGCCCACCCTGTAATTCTACGTTTAGGTCCTCCTCCATGCCAATTTGTGACACCAGCACTCCTAGTGGCGATGAACGGTAAAGAAAATGAATGAATGAATGAATGAATAGATTGATGCAATATCTGATGGGTAAAAATAGAGCGGCTTACATTTATCTATGACCTACGAATGCAAAGAGTGTTAGGGATGACATATGTCAGTGGAGGTATCCAAAGTGTCGTTCGTGTCAGAGCAACACGCTGGTCGCTGTGAGAACTCGAAGCGAAGCGTGAGTATTTTTTATTCTATACTCCCAGTTTGCGATACGGTGGTTGTTGCTTTCCATTCATAACAAACTTATATGTGCGTGTGCGTGTGTGTGTGAGAGAGGGAGATAGTCAAGAGTTTGATTTGAAACTAAAGAGCCAAACATGAAAAGATAATGCTAAAAAATGGGAAACAAAACAATTTGGCCCACATTAGAAATGTGAAGCGCAAGATGGACCTTTTTCCCCTCACAGCGTGTCCATTGATTGTGTGCCCACTCAAATTGGAAGTTGGATGCCCTTTTTATGCGAGTCATCCAAATGTCATTAGGGCAAAAGCAACCATGTGGTTTTGTGAGGAACGCATGATGATCCTCTCCACTTTTCTCACGAGGCTCACTCCGAAAATAATGCATCATTGAACTTGCCATGGCAAACTTCTTTGGGGAGGTTTTCATGTTCATCAGCTCCCACGTTCCAAAAAGATGTTTGCTCCTTTGCTTCATTGAAGACTAAATTGTCGTTTATGTGTGTTGGGGGGTGATTTTCTTTTCACAATGTGCCCTGCAATTGAGTGAGCGACAAGTTCATGCTTCTGAAGTCAGCAAGCATAGGTTTCAGCTTACCCGGGACCAAAATTATAACATGTGTTAGAGAAAATATCAATCGAAAATTTAAAGCGACAATAATTTGTGTCCCAATTTCTTTTTTCTTCAATAAGTGAGTGAAAGCTTTAGAAAACATCGTCAAATGCTGAAAAAGTTGTTTTGAATGCAGGACATGTACGCAGAAAAAAATGTAATTGACTCAATTTTTTTACGTCAAGTGCGCACGAGAATTTGACAACTTTGTAAGTCAGCAACAATCACTGTAAAAACATTTCTCGCTTAGATGAAAATGTCTTCCAATAATTTGGAACTAAATATAATTTCAGTCGATGTATGGTCCACTTAAAATTTGCATCTCTATCTTTCTGTCTGAATGCAGATGATTTCATTTTGTGCCAACAAAATTGAGTCAATTCAACACACCACTTTTTTCAGTGGCTATAACCCATTGCTCCATTAATGAAAGACCCACCCTCTACTCATTTTCTTGCATGGGACTTATTTAATCGTCTTCCTCCTGACTTGAACGTTGTTCTCGTGCTGCCCCTCTTCATTTTCTGCCTGGGATGAATACTGCATCGCTGGAAGTTGTGTGCGCGTGCGCTTGTGCTTGTGCTTGTGCTTGTGCCAGGACGTGATCCCCTTGGTAAATAATGGCTGCCGTTACAACTAACAAAGCTTTCCTCCATCTTTTCCCGCGCCCTAAATTTATTCCACACTCACGTACACGCACACACGCAGACAACCATCATTTAGTAACACGTGTGTTTACTCACTTTCTGGCCACTTGAGTCATGTGGGTTCTATACCGGCTCAGATGACATTCAACATATTTTAAGGTGGAACTTTTCCAAATTGTTCCCACGCGACACAGTTTGAACTCAGAATTCTGTTTTCATTCTATCCATGGAATTTAGTCTTTTAGCAGCTGTCGGCCTTCAGTGCGGATGAAAGCGTTTCATAAACTGATGTTTTACTGCACATTATCCCAGTTTGAAGTGTGTGCAACAAGATTATTAGTTAACAAAAACGAACGAAATAACTAAAATAGAAAGAAATTTTGAACAAAATCAAACAAAAATGTTTAAAAACAAAAACTAACTAAAACTACATTTTACGTTTATAAAACTATCCATCTTCTGTACCGCTTCTCCTCACTAGGGTGGCGGGGGGTGCTGGAACCTATCCCAGCTATCTTCAGGCAGTAGGCGGGGAACACCCTGAATTGGTTGCTGTGGTGTGATCTGTTTGTATGCACTGTATGGTGATGGTTTAACCCAGACACCCCCTTATGTTGTGGTATGGTCCATTGGCCTTCTCGGGGGCAATGGGCGGGCGCTACGGGGATCACTTAGTTCAGCGAATGTCGGGTTAAAGTGAACGTCAATAAATCCTGCAGTATTGGAACTCGCTGTAGTTGCATCCTCATTTGAAGTTTGAAAAACACAACAGTTGCCAGCCAATCGCAGGGCACAGAGAGACGAACAACCATCCGCGCTCACACACATACCGAGGGGCAATTTAGAGTGTCCAATCGGCCTGCCATGCATGTTTTTGGAATGTGGGTGGAAACCGGAGTACCCGGAGGAAACCCACGCAGGCACGGGGAGAACATGCAAACTCCACACAGGATGGCCGGAGCCGTGATTGAACCCACGACCGATGCTGTCTCTCACTGTGAGGCCATCGTGCTAACCAGTCGGCCACCGTGCCGCCCTTAGTTTATAAAACTTACTAAAAATAATTATAATTATAGTGAAGTTTTGCTTCAATTAATTTTCAATTAATTTCTTACACGAACCCTTGGAGTTGATTTTAAATGTATTTGTTATTTAGATACTGCACGGCTGTAAGAAGGTTGAATAGTCGGTTGGGAGTTGTAGTCCTTTTAATGTGGGTCGCATAGAAGTGACATCATTAAAGATAAAGATAAAGATGTCCTTTATTAGTCCCACAATGGGGAAATTTGAGCAGCACCCAACAAGAAAGACCCAGTTGATGATGTCACTCATCAGAGACGAGTTTGCGCGTTGCTTTGACTCGAATGGCTGGCTCATCTGCCGTCACCTGAAATGGAATGGTGGGTAAAAAGCATTTTCCTTTCCTTTTTGTTTCATGGATGAAAAAAAATGTCTACATAATGCAAAAAAAATGTACACTGTACAGCTGTTTTTAATCGATCTAAATAAGAATTCAAGTCATTTGAAGTTGGCAACTTGGCAAACAAAGCTTGCTCGCTTAATTTAATTAAGACGCATGCAAGCATGCATTGCACTTTAGAAGCGCTGACATGCACTGCTCTTATCGTGATGCAAAGTATTTTTGTACTTTTGTTAACAATTCAACATTTGCACAGGTGGTCTGCATGCAGCACATTAAGTCTCTATACTGCCTCGTGTGTGTGCGTGTGCGTGCGCGCGAGTGTGTGCGTGCGTGTGCGTGTGCGTGCGGGTATGTGCGTGTGAAGCTCCAGGCAAGTGTCTCTGTTTCCTGCATGTTGAACATCAACACGCACCCCGCCCCCCCCCCACACACACACGCACACACACGCTTTATATTGAAGTAAGACACGATTGCTGCAAATGAGCAAAATGACAAATCCGAAATGTGGGCAAACACAAGCAAATTTCAATTGAAAAAAATTCTGTGTGACTGTTTTTTTGCTTGATTGGCCAGTTCAAAGTTGGTCATTTTAGGTGCGTGCGTGTGCCCCTCCCCCCAATTAATGTTCCTGTACCTTTTGTTTTTGTCAAGTTTTGCTTGTTGTTTGCCTCTGCAGGCAGGGAGACACCTGTCGACCTCCTTGTGGGGTCTGCGGTCCCCCTCTTGGCCTACATACACCCAAGACAGAAAGCAGATAAGACACAAGCTCTCACATTTTGTCATCATTTTAGTATGTTGCTTTGTCTGTGAATACTTTGTATGTCAATCCTCTCATATCTTTTTTTTTTTTTTGTGCTTTCAGGTGTATTCAACGTTGGGGAATGAGCAATAATTGGGAATGTGAACGTACTGAAGGTCAAATTATGTTTGTAATTTGTCCCTTAATTCAATCTCTAATCTATTTAGGATCATGTTCTGGAAAGCGGTACCAAACAAACTCCCTTATGCTAAACTTTTGCCTTCATATTTGGATCTCATAATTGGTGAGTTCATGACCATCAGTCTCGGACGTTGACATGATAAACTACTTACACATGAGCTTTAAAATGTATTGTAAAGTGAAAAACGGAGTACAATAGGCAGGCGGGGGTGGTTAGTGTTCAAGAACAAGCTCTGATATTATGCTTGCAAGACAGACGATACAGGTGGCCTCTCACACAGAAACACACGCATGGTAAATGCTGCGATATGTGGTCTCCAACCACACACACACGCACCCCTACACACGCACCCCCCCCCTCACACACACACGTTTGGTTTTTCAGATGTAAAGGAGGGGATTTCACAAGAAGTGAGCTTCAGTGAACGTGTCGAAGATTCAAGTATGTGTTGATCGGCGGTCGCCGGAATTCAACTGGATTATTAAATGAAGAATTATTTCGACCATGTTGAATTTGATCTGTCGATTGACTGTATGAATGTTTTCAAAGTTACCATCATGAATTTGTCTTTGTTGCAACTAGACCAGGTGAAACAGTGGGGGACGGGTTAGCACATCCGCCTCACAGTTCAAAGGTTCAGGGTTTGATGACGGCTTCGGCCTTCTTGTGTGGAGTTTGCTTGTTCTTCCCCAAGCCTGCGTGGCTTTTCTCTGGGTACTCTGGTTTCCTCTCCCCAATAACATCTGAGTGTCACTTCTAGCGGGCCTCCGCCATCCCGACCAGCTTGATTTAATATATGTTAATACATTTGTTGATTCCACTTCCAGAAAGTCTCTCTGAAGCACCCCCCCCCCTCAGCTGTACCGATTCTGTGAATGGACTGACCCCCGGCTGCTATACAGCTGTTCTCTTGCCTCATATTGCACATTCTTTGCTTCTACAGGCTTGTCAGGGGCCCATGACTCTCTTTCCTGCTTTGCGTGCGTGTGTGTGTGTGTGCGTGTGTGGGGGTGTGTGTGTGTGTGTGTGTGTGAGCGAAAGAAAGTGTCGATGTCATCATGTCAGAGTTGAGTCAGAGCCAGAAGGACAGCGCGCAGCTGCATGGAAGGCCGCCATTTCCCAAAAAACACGCTCTCTCCCCAGATGTTTGTCTCTCACCAATTACTGTTCATTCAGGTCCTCCCATCACCACCTTCCTACTTTTTGCTATTTTTAGCTTGAGAGGAAAAAGCGAGTCCGCGTTACCCAATACGCACGCGCATCGTGCATCTCTATTTTCTCCCTTCCTCCTCAGACTTCCCTCGTCGAGCGTCCCCACCATTTTGGCCACGGGTGCAGGTAATATACTTGGGAATGCTAAACAAAGGAAAAGCGCGACCCCAAAACAGGCACGGCCCAACAAACAACAAAGCAATTAGGCAATGTTTGGTCTTGCTGGAACAAGCACGACCTTTCAGGAAACGCTCCCTTCCTGTCGTCAGCGGTCGGCTCGCCATTCGGCCTGATTGGAGTCTCGCATTCTTGCGTGACCTCTGAGAGGTTTTAAGGATGACATATTCAAACAATAGAAAATGCAGCTCTTTTGGCTGCTCTCACATTCAGCTGTGGAAAACGTTGTCACCTTTAAGACCTTTCTTCTGACGTGAACGCATGAAATTGTCTTCATTGTTAATTTGTTCCTCCAAGTTGGCAGTAGCAATTGGATTTGGCTTTGCTTCCTTTAGATGGACTCAACTTTGATATATACTCAGTGTGTGCGACATGGCACACGTTACGAATGGACGCAAAGTTAACGGACATTTGAAACAATCTTCTGTCGCTGTGCATGTAGGACTGTTATTGATTTTGATAATGTGAACTTTACTATGTTCAATTTGAAGTCTTGCTATATGTTTCAAGAAGT
Organism: Idiotropiscis lumnitzeri; assembly: GCF_059441095.1. NCBI lineage: Eukaryota > Metazoa > Chordata > Actinopteri > Syngnathiformes > Syngnathidae > Idiotropiscis > Idiotropiscis lumnitzeri. The sequence goes on along the minus strand of NC_142401.1, from coordinate 80,360 downwards.
GAAATGTGTCAATGTAAAAAAAAAAGTGAGCTCAAACCTAAAATGAAGTAAATCATAATTGTTTTATCACCCCAAATTAGATAAAATGACCGGTCAATAATCTAGATTAGGGGTGCTCATTACGTCGATCGCAAAGGTAGTATGGGTAGATCGCATGACATTAAAAAATAGACGTCAGCCTATCATTATCCGTCATGTGATTGATACAGGGCACCCAATCAGATGACACCTGATTTTTTTTTTTTTTTTGTGACGCATGGGTCACCACGCATGCGCGAACAACGGTGCTAAGTGCAGCACAACTAACAAGCTAGCGAGTTGGTTACCTCCAATTTTAAGACCTGGTTTTATTCTCTTGAACTCAAGGGGGTATAAACATGAATGGGGGTGCTGGACCAAGTAAGAAGACAAAAACGTATCACTTTAAAATGAAGTGGGAGGATGAGTTGTTTTTCTCAATGACATTTTCGAAATGTGTTTGCCTCATCTGCCAGTCTACCATCGCCATACCGAAGAAGGGAAATGTGGAGCGGGATTTTCGTGAAAAATATGATAACGACTTTCCGCCGAAAAGCGAGCTGAGGAAGAGAAAGGTGAGAGAATTAAAAAGCCAGTTGTCCGGACAGCAGTCATTTTTCAGACAATTTACTTGAAAAACGAAAGCCGCCACCGAGATTGGCTACATATTTTAGAATTAGAAATTATTTATTGTCATTGTACTCAAGAGTGCAACGAGATTAGAGGTAGGATTAGAGATATACATACATTGTACAAAAAAATTCTCTCTGTGTCTGTCTGTCTCTTTTCTTCTCTCTTTTTTTTTCTTTTTTTCTCTCGGTCTTTTTTCTCTCTCTCTTTTTTTCTCTCTTTCTCTCTCTCTCTTTTTTTCTCTCTTTTTTCTCTCTTTCTTTCTCTCTCTCTCTCTCTCTCGCTCTCTCGCTCTCTCTCTCTCTCTCTCTCTCTCTCTCTCTCTCTCTCTCTCTCTCTCTCTCTCTCTCTCTCTCTCTCTCTCTCTCTCTATATATATATATATATATATATTTATTTATTTATTTATTTGCATTTTTATAGTAGGTAGATCATTTTGCCTTGGTCATTTTACAAGGAGCTCACATGCTGAAAAAGTGTGAGCACCCCTGATCTAGAGGAAAATAAGATTCGAAGCCGATTGAACCAAATCTTTCTTTTTTTTTTTTTTTAATGCTGTCTTTCTTGTCTTGTGCGCTTAGTGCATTTTAAATGGAATAAAAAACTAGACATGCTGAATGAAATGACGTATAAATGCTAAAAAAAAATACATTAAACATTACACTTAGGGTGAAATACAAATAAATGTTTTAATGTTGAAGGGACACAAATCATCGATAAAATTGGGAAAAGAGAAAACTAAAATGAACACTTGAATTAATTTTTTTACCTAAATACAATACAAAACATTTTGTGTTTCTTCTTTAGTATGCATCATATAATCTACACATTTAAAATGTGGCACGTGACTGAAAAAAATAAACAATTTAAAGATTAAGAGGAACATATTATAACGTCTTCCAATGATACGACGTCAGAAGTTAGTTTCGTTTATTTCCTTATTCATTATTACAGCAGAAAGAGAGAGAGAGACGCCCCTACCCTCTCACCCCTCCAATTTTGTGAGTGGTGTGATGCATTTTTTAAACTTTGGAATATTATAGCTCAGTAAAACACAACTGTTACCACATCAACACGCATATCCCATTTAGTTACAATAGATATCTATTTTTTCATGCATTGTAAATTCTAACGACCCATGTAGGTTATATTTTATTATTGGTTGTTGCGGTTAATGGCATGTGGCAAATCGTGTTGTGTTACTTTGAGTGGTGAGATTTCTGAGTTCATAAACGCAACACTAGGTGCGTGTTCATGACTTAACACATGTGCCCTTGCTATTTCGATGTCAACCACGTGTACATAAAAACAGTGTTTTGTTTTTTAATACATGCGAGTTCACTGACAAATGCCGCCACAATTGACAGTAGACGCGACGACATTTTAGCGTAGCACAACAAAACATCATGTGCGACGTTCCATCAGATGCACACGCTAAATAAAGCTAGCTTCCTGACACCGACTGCCCTTGTCAGAAAAGAAATCGGGCATCACCCGCAACGTGCTTCCTTTTTAAGGTGCTCGTTTGGCACCGTTGCGCTGCTATGAAAGGGAAGTTTGCATCGTTAGTATGTCATGCAAATAAGCATGAATGCATCGGTCAAGGTGAAACTGCACATTAGACTACATTACAGTGTAAACAAAACAAAGGTAATAAAGCAATTATCAACATCAACTATTATGAAATAAAAACTTTTAGTTTTAGTATTTACATTGACCAGTTTATTTGACCTTTTCATAGCTGGGCTGACTTCTTTAAGTCTATATTCCAAACCAAAACCATCGAACCGATAAACCAAATCCCCAAATTTAGCACAAGCACCCCCACATGTTTCTCCACTTAGTCCAGTCCCTTAACTTCTCAGCCATTTTTGGGGGGCCAGACATCGCCACTGTGAACACACAAGAAGAACACAACATTTACTCGCACCAGCACCAAACAATTAAAATATTCATTTTGCATGCACCCAATACCCAAAAGAACCGACATTTAAAATAGCTCAACTCTTGCACGATGTTCAATTATTAAGACTGGCCGCAATGACTGCACCAAATTTCAATAATTTATTTTCAAAACCATTTATTTTAATTGCAAATTAGCATTCTTCTAAGTGACTTATGCTTTAAGTGCTTTGTGATTTTTAAATTGCTGATTGTAAAGTGCAGACCCGATGTAACAAACAAACTATTTATTAGAACAGGATAGGCGATCCACTGGTCGTATTGCTAATGTTTATTTCATTCTCTACCGCTTATGTACGGACTACTTAGTTAATGAAGTGTATTTTTTTTCCGTTTATTTACTGCATTCACTGCTGCTGACAATTCTTGCTTCTGTATGCATCGTATCACCTTGAGTCATTTCACGTGATGTAAATTAGTGAATTGATTTGGGATTTTTGGCTCTTGATATTGATCTTTATTGTTATGTTCTGTTTAACACGCAGTTGTACTGAAAATAAGTTTCTTATTTGAGATAAACTTTACTGACTGTTAAATTCTTAACTCAGGTCATTCTCAGCGCTTTGACAGTTCCAACCTCTCTGCTTTGTGAGTACAAAAAGAAACACTTCCTGCTATTGTCTGCAAGACACGTGCACAACCTGCAACGCACGCACACGGGCACGCGCGCTAACAGTAACACAATCTCTGCGCGGCTTCTGGCGCACGGGCGGCACTAACAAGTTACGGGAGGTTGCTACGTCAGAGCAACAAAAAAAAAAGGCGAGCTAAAGGGAGCGATTACACGAGAGAGGCTGAAAGAAGAGAGAAGAGCTGTTTGCGCTCAGATGAACATTTGAGACGCTCTTGAGTCGGTGCGCTTCAGCCCCCCCCCCCCTGCATGGCAAAGCGGGATTTGTCTTCTCTCTCACAACTTCTCACGTTGACGTGACTCGAGGAACCCCAAAGCTGGTAGGAAATATATATTCCACTTTTTAAATGTTTGAACCAACAAATATGATTGTGCAAGAGCGGCAAAATCACAAACATTATATTGCCAATGGCAACTTTTTGTGCTCCTTAATCTGATGAGTTTAGTTTCTGCTTGTTTTACTGGTATGAGAATTTTTTTTTAGCTTTTTATCTGAGAAAATCACTTAAAAAAAAAAAAAAAAAAAAGAAAAGAAGAAGAAACAGTTCGAAAACAAAATGTTTAGTGTATTGGTTGTTTGTTTGGTTGGAAGTGTTGCCCCTTAGGATGGGGAAGGGGGGAGAAAATTGGAAACAGAACCACCCAATTAAATCTTTGCTAAAAATGAGAAGCAGAACATTAATGCAATGCAGCGCTGCAAATAATGGACATACAGAGATGAAAATTTGGAGGCTATAGAGTTAAAGGCCGCAGGAGGCTGATAGTGCGGAAGTTGTCTCAACACCAGATACCGCTTTGTTCGAGCAAGGAGCTTTAAAAACAGGATTGAGTGTTTTTTTTCAGATGAATATATTTATAAGAGATTAATTTTCTTTAACTAATTAATCACAAAAAAATCCATGATTAATTGTGATTAATCACATTTTTCAACTACTATTTTTTGCAATGCTTATAGCAGATATTTACTTGAATAATATCTTGGAATTGATGCAAAATCACCAAATATGAAGTATTAAGTATATTTAATTCAAAGACTGTTCTAATATCTTTCTTGGATTCTTGAATATGATCTCAATGGAGACATCTTTACAGACATTTATTTTCGAAACATTTCTCAAAACTGGCCACAACCAACTCCAGCAGTTTTGGTTTGCAAGGCCCAGTGGTAACTTAAACAGTTTTGTTCTGAGACGTGCTAAAGACAGCTAATATGGCAGAATATTTGCAAAGTATGTAAATTATTCTTTAAGTAAATCAAACTGATATAACTGAGTTAAAATGTTTTGGATTAATCACCTGAGTTAATGCTTTAATTTTGACAGCCATATATATATATATATATACATATAATAATAAAGGCATTATAATAAAGGCATTATACATATATATATATATGTATATGTATATGTATATATGTATATGTATATGTATATATATATATGTTTGTTTGTTTGTAGGTAGGTTAAATAAAAGGCAAATAAAGTGTTTTTATTTTTGAAAAGTACATATAATTCCAATTCAGTTTCATTATGTTTTCAAACTTAAATCCGTCAAATGGGATCCATTATTGTCCACACACTCATTGCCGATCCCGTAGCTATGAAGTTGGTAACCCGTAACAAAATCGTTTTACGTGATCATCGACCATCAACCAACGTTGATGTGCAAACGAAACGCTCGTGTTGCTGTTCCTAATTCGTTTGTTTTGACAAACGTTTCCACAATGAAAGCGCGGCGCTCACCGGTCCAATTCAAAAGAAACGAAACAAAGACGATGCTTTTTTATATGATTTTCTCCATCAAATTTGCAATGTGAATCTGACTGCTTTTCAAATGTAATCAACATTCATTCGATTTTACAAAACGGCATGAAATGTTTGTTCAGTTGGACAATTGCCTAATTTAGAGGCCACAACACATTCTCAAAGGTGTACCGGCTAAATGCATCGGAAGTGACTCGCAGTCCGTTTCCCGAGAAACAAGACGAGCGCCGAGCCGAACCGAACCGAGCCAATCCGAGCGGAGCGCTACAACCCCCCCTGCGGCTTACTTTGTTTTGCCGTTGGCTTTCGAGGCGACCTGCCACTATGGGATGCTTTTGCTACCTTCGACATTAGCGTGCCGTTGCCGACGACTCCGCTTGGTCTTCTCGAGCGCCAGTGTACGGAATGGATATTTTGATGAAGTCCTGTCTAGTTGAAGTTGTGCTCTGTTCTGCAGTCCTTTCCGCTTAGTGGAGGCGTTCTTGATTGTTCCATGTTTTGCTATTGTCATCCTAGCCACTCGCTCTTCTTCGATCGTGCTTTCTGGCAATGTGCCCTTCAAGCGCTACTCCCTTCATCAACATATTGCCTGGCTGCATTCCTCCCATTCCTGCCGGCTTCCTGTCACTCAAAGACGAGGAAGCCCACAAAAGTGCACCTTGAAGTCCTACCCGCGTAATTAAGAAAACATATTTTAGTTTGAGGACTTGCTTCGTTAAAATTTGGCCCAAGTGTCACTTAGAGGTCACATTATGGTCATGAAATGTAACTTTTAGCTTTCCCATGATGCAAAAGCCACCAAATTCACTAGCCGGACAAAGATAATGTTCAGTTTGACACATTTGTCATTCAATTTGGAGGAACTGCCGTGAAATTCAATTTTCTTGGACAAACCGTATCTCCGGTTCTTCAAGCCTCAGTCGACTGGACCTACGAGGTGTTGAGACTGACGTTTTCAAACTCAACTCATTATTTTTTTCCTTAATCAACTCAAGTCCGCAATGATGATGTTCAGAGTTTGTCTGGCTCAAAAACAAAGCAAAACACTGGCTCAGTTCACTGTCATGCATTGTCTGTTGCTTCCAGTGATTTGTTGGAAATTGACTCGTGGGATTTGACATTTTCCAACTCTGTTGAAATTAAGAATTTAACCTTTTTTAATATGTTAAACATTTTTTTTAATTGTAAGACACTCCACACAGAAAAAAAGTGTCCACTGGCAAGTGTGAGCCTCCTCCCCCAAACCTGTTGCAGTACCAAGACTGACCTGTGCGGGGCACCGTAGTTTTGTGTGGCATGCTGGAAAATACAAAGAAGAATTAAGAGTAGTAGTAAAAGATCAGCTCACTTTTGGCCGACCTCGTTAACGACGTTGAAGTGGCGAATTCTGTGCTTCGTTATAGCATTTACTGCGCTAAAAGATTTGCGAGAGACGCAGCTGAGTCAGGTGTCTCTATGCATGCGACCTCACCTCAAATAGAACATCACCTTCCAACTTTTTACGTCAAGGGAGGCGGGTCCAATCCCTGCTGCGGATGACAAAAATCTATGAATAATTGACACCCGCTTAAAAAGTTTGATACTTCGGCTCTAGCTGAGTTGCCTGCAGATGCCACAAGATGCGGCAAAGAACTACATTTGTTTCAATAAATCTCTCAACTCATTCCAATAAAGTTCCTCAGCACCAAGATGCCATAAGTTTAAAAAAAAAAAAAGAAAACGCGGAGACGCGACTTTTCAAATGCTGAACTGTGAATTTGTGGGGGCTTTACTGAATTCACGTGACCTCCGTCCTGTTGCACTACTCTCGATCCAGATTGAGTTGCTGACAGCTGCCTCAGCTAATAATATGACAATGAACAATTCAGTGGGAAATTTGCATCATTAAAGGCCATCCCTCAAATGAATGCATTGTACTAAACTGCAGTTGAGCCACCATTTGACGAATGCTTTTGTTCTAAACTGACTGCACAATTCGAATGACATCATTTTTAGAGCAACACAACCTGCCAAGCACATAATTATTCTCAAAGGAGTTTCTATTCTATTTTCCATATAATTAGCAACACAGCCGGGATATAATATTTTAACAGCTGTCACCATACAAAAAAGAAAACCACGCACAAGTTTGTCAGGTTCATTCATATGTTCAGATTAGACTTGAGCCGTCCCGTTGATCGTGTCAAACTCAGGGTGAGACTGTTTGCGAATGTTGAGCAACACATTCCTGGAACTGCGAACATGTTTGCAACAACAATTTAGTGGTTGCAGTTTGGCAATTTGTTTAGCTATAGGACTTGTTGTTATAATCCCAAAAAAATCCGCACTTTCCTGGTGTTTAGAGTGGGGAAGAAGAAGCAACTCAATTTGACCTGCATGAGGACCAGAGGCTTCACTGGGGTCATCAGGTGGGTGCCCTCCTTCATCGGTGTTTCGTTGATAAACCCACAACACCTCAGGATGGGTTCAACAGCGACACCTGTGCGCCTCAGGTGTGCCCCCCTCTGCCTCTGCTCCTCCTGCCTGATGTCAAAAATGGAAAGGAGAAGAGTCCTTTACTTGGTCTTTGAAGTCTCCTGTGGTTCTTTGAGGGTGTTCCTCCTCCACTTTTCCTCACATTTGACATCTAACAGCCCAAGTGGGGTCCTTCCTCTTCATCCAGAGCCAATTGCTGCCTCTCTCCGCAGCCTCCGACAGCAATTTCACAGCTTGTCGTTGGGCCTGGCCTCGGATCCCCATGCTTCTCAGGAGCCTTGTTGTTGATGTGGCTACAAATCCTCTACATCCGACCTCCACAGGGAGCACCTGTGTACGCCAGCTCGCTGCTCCGCCTCTGCTGCGATGTCCATGTATTTCAGGCTTTTGCGATTATAGGCTTCATCCACTGCAGACTCCCATGGGACTGTTAGTTCCACGATGTACAGGAGTTTCTGTGAGGTTGACCACAAGATCAGGTCTGGCCTGAGATTAGTGGTAATGATCTCCGGTGGAAAGATGAGTTTCTGATCCAGGTCAACTTTCATTTTCCAGTCTCGGGCTGTGTCCACGAGGGTTGTTTCCACTCTTACAGATGGTCTCCCTGGAAGTTGTCCTGCTTTCACAAAGGCGATTGTGCTTGGGAGTCCAGGCACGTGGGGAGGGAGGGCATTGTTGGTAGTTCTCCTTTCCTCCAGTATGATCGGCAGTTGCCGTAGGACCTGATTGTGCCTCCAGGTGTATCGGCCCTGAGACAAGCTGGTTTTGCAGCCAGTGAGGATGTGTCTCAATGATGCTGGAGTTTGGCAGAGGGCACATGAGGGATCTTCTCCAATCCATTGGTTGAGGTTCGTGGGTGTAGGAAGAACATCGTAGGTGGCTCTGATGATGAAGCTGATTCGGCTTCCCTCCATCCCCCACAGATCCCTCCATGTGAGTTTGCGATGCTCCAGATTCTCCCAGGTGGTCCACTGACCCTATTTGGCCTGTGAGACTGCCTTTGCGCATCGGTCTGCTTCCTCCTGCTGGCGGACCTCATCAACCACCAGTCTTCTTCTCTGATTGGGTGTTGCTTTGTGCCATGCTGGTCTACTTGTCCCAAGTCCAAACCCGCCTCTCCCCTGCTGAACCTGCCCTACTATGTCTCGATGCCTGAGAGCGGATTTAGCCTGCTGCACAGCCTCAGAAGGGGTCCACTTCATCCCTGTTGCCAGTTTGGGAGCAGACATTCGTATGGCTATGTCTTGGGATTCTGACAGGGTCATGTCTAGCCTCACTTTGGTGCATTTGTATTGTTCGGTGAGGCCAGAGACCGGTAGCTCCAGCGCACCATGTCCATATAATCCGATGTTGCTCAGGCACCGTGGGAGTCCAAGCCACTTTTTGATGTAGAAGCTGACTGACCTCTCCAGTTTCTCGACTTTAGTGATGGGGACTTCGTAGACTGTTAGAGGCCACAATTATATTTAATTATACTTGCTGGTAGTTTTTATTTTGCTTTGAGTTTTCTTTTTTAATTTTAGTTTTTAATTAGTTCTCAGTGCGGCATTGTTAGTTTTTGTTTTTCAAAAACTGTAGTTAGTTTTACTGTTAGTTTTCTTTTTTTAATTTTTAGTTCATTTTGCTCATGAAAACATTTTTTTTCAATTTTAGTTTATTTCGCTAGTATTTCATTTTTTTTAATTTAAGTAAACATGCCCAAACCAGCACTCATGTACTTACCACATTTTGTATGTGTAGATTATATTCCGCGTATGAGAGAAGCATAACAAAATATTTTGTATGAAGGTTAGATAAAAACAAAATTAAAAACAACAAACAACCCAAAATGTATTCATATGATCTCAGTCCAGTCCTCTTAAAAATGGATTTGTGTCCAAGTAAAGTGAAGCATATTTCTAAGTATTTTAGTATTTAAGGGTATTTTGACAGAATTAGTGCATCTCGGCATAGTGTTGTTTTTTTTTTTGTTTCATTTAAAATAAACCTAAGCTTTACACATCAATGGTAATTGATTTTGTGGATGGCTGCAGCACCGCACAAGTGCAACGAGACAAGCATGGCAGCGATTTAAAAAATAAATAAAAAAAATATATATATATGTATATACACAATTGAATTGGGGATTGAGTGAATTGTTACATCCCTAAAAACGTTAAAATGTCATTGTTTCTTTTGTGTGTCATCATCGTCTTACCTTAAATAGGGCCGTCAATTTTGCATCATGCAAAAATAGATTTGGATATCGACACTAGTAGTTGTTTCTACCTGTTTAATGAACACATTCCAATTTTTGTTCGATAAATGGTCATGGACATAAAGTGCAGACTCCAAATTAATTTGAGAGCAATAACCACATTCAAATTGGATGGAGGAAATGCAAGTGAAGGACTTTCAACACCTTTGCATGTACTTTACAAGGGACCAAATGTAATTGGCCAATTGACTCAAAGGGCATTTCATGGGCAGGTTTTCTCGGTTACATCATTACCAACGAATAATGTAAAAGGCCTCACGTTGATATGAGGCGTGTTGCTTGCATGTGAAATATTTTATTGTGAAGACACCCCAGCAAAGGAGCGCCCCATGCGGGGGAAATCCTTAAAATGCAAAAATTGGACAAAAAGAAGCATCCTTTTGAATTGCTGCCATGTCAAGAGTTGTAGTTCCAGGTTGGTACATCCTGAAAAAGAAAGCAAGAAGGAAAGAAAGAAAGAAAGCTCCGGTGAACTCCGCAGTGATCTCCACCAAAGATCACAGTGGTGTTTGACGAGATCACAGAATAATTTCCTTAATGTAAGCCTCAAGAATCAGGAGCAAGATTGGAGTTTGCTAAAACAAACAGACTAATCACAGTCACATAAACAAGCGTAAAAAAAAAAAATGAGAGCGAAGTTCTGGACAAACATTCTTTGGACAGAAGAAAGCAATATCAACCTCCCCCAAATGATGGCAAGAAAAAAGTCTGTGGTAGCACTCATGATCCAAATCCGACGCGGTCAGTTCTGTCTATTGATGATTTGACACGGCACAGAAGCAGCCGGCGGATTCTGACGTGCTTTACATATTCAGGCCGTTTGTGAAGCGTTTCAAACATTCACTCGGACGCTGACCCGAAACAAGCTGCCTAGCAAACTTGAACATTTGATCAAAGCGTAAACTTGAATGTCCTGATGTCAATCGCATGGCGCATGCATGTCACCTGTTACAGACAAAATATAAGAGTAAAAGTTAAAAAGGAGGAAACGTAAGATTTGGTTCCAAACATTTGCCAGCCAGACGGCTGCAAACGAGTGCAAGGAAATAATACAGAAGGAGAGCAGAAAAGTATGTTTGTTTCAGTGAAGGAAGAATGAAAATAAGGCGTGAGCATGAGGTCAGGAAAAAAGGAGGACACAACGGAAAATATGCCTGGAAACAATATGGTAAAGTTTAAAAAAAAATGTAGTTAAAAAAAGTGTCTGTATTGTGAGTGTCAACTTGAAATTTAATGTGAATGTTCGCTGAGTAAAATCACACACATTCTGTGACTTTTTTTTTCTTGCTGGACATATTTCGACCCTTTATAAAACTGGAATGTTTTCTGCTATGCGACAGATGTTTGGTTGTGTGATGTCACAAGTTAAGTGTTGAATATGTTTACATGAATATGACAAAAGCGTTCATAGGTCACACGGCAAAAAGGTGAAAATCGGCACATATAGATTGTTGTGATGCACGCTAACGGGCTTGTGCACTCTGTCGTCTTCCTCTTTGGATGGATGAGCTCATATTTTGGGATTGGACTTGCATTTGTTTCGTGTTGTCTGCTTTCTGTGGCCTCTCAAGTTTCTCACATCACGTGTTGCTCTCTTTAGCCCTCATTATTTGAAGATATTGCGGCCCCAGACATGATCTGCCTGTGTGAAAGGCTGGGAAGGAATAAGAAGCAGCCTTTGAATTCAACACTAAGGGTGTCACCTTACCTGAACTGTTGTCCTTTCAACTTGACAAGATGTGATCGCCTCAAGCGTTGTTTGTTGGAAGAGGCGTCATGTGGCCAAAGATAAGAAAGTGGACATTATTCATCTATCGAAAACAGTCATTTATTGTTTATCAAAGGCACCATTAGTGATGGAACTAATGAATACAATTGATTGCCGTACTTGACTTTTTTTCCCTTGTTAATCCTGTTCCAGTGCTACTTGTATGTGTTTATGCTGGAACAATTTTTTGTTGAACAATGGAAGTTTGGTGTTTGCGTGGTGGGGTCGTTTGGATCGTGATGCGTATTTATTGGAGTATCAGTTCAACCAAATGTGATTTGAGAGGGGAGACTGGCTTGAAAGTGAAGTTGAGCCAAATGCAAACCTCAGATAGTCATCACAAAAGTATCAATTTGGAGTGTACATTTTATTTCAACCTTTTACCAGGAAAGAACCTTTTCAAGTTTTTGCCAACGTGATCTGCATCTGCATCAGTGTGCTGACAATAAGTGCTGTGTTCTGGACAGGCCATAAATTGAGATCACATTTCCTGTTCCTGATTTCTACTCATATGACTGTGATACACTCCTCAAGACACACTAATAGGACTGCTTGTGTATTGGGTGTGAGAAAAGCTGGGATGAAGCAGTAGTGACACAATTCAAAATCAGAAGCTATATCTATATATATATATATATATATATATATATATATAGAGAGAGATATATATATAGAGATAGATAGATAGACCATGTATATATGTTTGTATATATATATATATATATATATATGTGTATATATATGTATAAGTATACATGTATATGTATGTATATGTATATATGTATGTATATATATGTATATGTATATGTATAATATGTATATATATATGTGTATATATATATATGTATATGTATATATATATATATATGTATGTATATGTATATATATACAAACACAAATGGGTTTTCATCTGTTTTCAGTTAAAAACACACTTTTGTCTTCTGTATCCACAGAGGATGACCTTTTGTCGAAATCAGGATCCACTTTAAACAAACGACGGTCTGTGTTGTGAGAAATGAATTGAAATCCTGCTAAAGCGCATGCAAGCTTGTGACATTGCTACACACCCACGCACAAGCTTACCTTGCTTAGCCTGCACAACCTCAGAAATCGAATATCAAGAGACTTGTGACCGACGTTAGCTGAAGAACACGGCAAGGATGGTGCAAACCACACACAGAATGGCAACTCTCAAAAGACTAGTTCACGTTTTGAATATTTATTTAATATAAACAATTTTCCAAAAGGAAATATGTGTAATAGAAATAAATCATCATCATGGTTTTAAAGCAACATTTCACAAATCTGTCGCAAACTAATCAAAACGATAACATGTTCACAAATCTGTGTTAATGGTGATCACTTTGCTGATATTATCGTCTCAAGATGCTAAATGACAGCATGATTGTTGCACACTTGTTTCTTGATCAAAGTGTGTCGGCATTGATTAGAAAATACGCCTCACAGTTCAGCGGCCGTGAGTTCCAATCTGGGCTCCGGCCTTCCCGTGTAGCGTTTGCATGTTCTCCCCGTGCCTCCGTGGCTTTTCTTCACCGACTCTGGTTTCTTCGAAGGCTCCAAACACGTGCATGGGAGATTCATTGAATTTTAATGAAATTGTCCGTCAGTGTGTCCTTTGCGTGGAGTCCATCCTGCGTATATGCCGCACTTGCGCGCTGGAGTGATTATCATGGCAAAGGAGAAGCGCTCCCAAACTCATACTTCGACATAACCGTGTGGGTAAAACTCACACAAACATTGCAAACAAATATTTGTGGGAGCCTTGCAGTTGCTTTTGACGTCCTTGACGTTCGTCATCACAACTAATGCATTGTGCAATGCTATTAATGTCGCCACACGCTTGACTGATTGCACTGCGTAACGTGTACACAACAACAGGTGAGACTAAAAATAAGCAGCAGAATGAAAGATGCACTTGGCGATATCGTGGTCCCGCCAAATGAAACAAATGCTTTCTATTAAGCGCACTATTAATACTGTGGCACACACCTTTGCCGATGCTCACGGCCATGCGCCTTCAACTGTTGCCCATTCACATCCGACATATGCAAACACAAAGACCTGTTGTGTACTCGCCAAACAAGCAACTGCAAGTTATTAATATCTTGGCAGGCATAGGATGGAGACACTCACACAAACACACACACACGCAAACAGACACGTATGGATGCACACATTTGTAGATTGATACTACAGCTGCTCACAAGCAGAGGGACAGAATGTCCCCAACAGCTGTGCATTCCTCTCAACGTTAGAGGTAGGGGAGGGAGGGCAGGAAATGGAGGGATTGGTGGCAAGTATGAGGAGCTGCTAAAAGTGAGCATTATGGTGACGAAAGTCAACGTTGACAAGCTGGAGACATCGCGAACTATGTTCTGCATAATAGTGACAGCTGTTTCAAATATTACGCTCACCTCATTTTGAGGACTTTGATGAAATGTCACCAGATGAAGCATAAGGTCTGCTGCACTGATGGTGTTGTGGGATGTTTGTGTCCCGTTCCCACTCAGTGATGATGGCAATGGTTGTCTTTCTCCGTTTGTGCCTTGTGATGCTCAACCACCAATTGCGATTGCGGGTGTAAGCTGCCTTTTGTCCGAGGCTGCAGCACCCCGATTAGATGGTTGGATCAAATGATTGTTTTGGTTCAGTGATGCATTGAGTCGTCCTTACATGAGCGACGCGTTGGCAGAGCTCAACATAAAAAGTTACGGCACATTTCACCTATCACCCAATTGTGACTCCTGTTAGTGATTAGTCAACGACCAAAATAATTGTTTGTCGCAGCTCTGCCTGCCACCTGCTGGTCGTTCTCCTCGTCGCCTTGCACTCGGCATATAGACTACATCATAGTCGTTAGTCACACACAAGCTGTCACGATACGCGCAAAATGGATTGTAATCACACCTCCCTTTTTGTGAACACTTTATTAAAAGAAAGATGCTTGAGAAAGCAGACATCTTCAAAGTGCTTGAAGCAAAGCACATTCGTCGACACTGGCTTGAAATTGAAATTCCCTCTCTTTGCAAGAACAAAATTGGTTTGGTTTTTTGGGCCACTCAAACAGATGCTTCCCGTCACGCGAACAATGCATCACAGCTCAGCGCAGAGTTGAGCAGCTCCCCGGACAATCAACAATGTCGACAGTGGCGGCTGTCACCTCTTTGTTCTGCGAATGACGTCATTACCGAAGAGTACCGGAGATTGCGAAGCAAAAGCATTTTCGTTGTTAGGGCGTTGCTATGGGTCTAACGAGGACGTTTGCATTGACAAAACTGAAAAAACATGAATATTCTTATAATAGATTTATTACTCAAAACACGGTGGGTCAAGTTGACCTCACATTTGGTCTTCAAACACTTACAGATGCTTTTTTACAGACGATTTGGGGCTCCTATTTTTTATATCTGACTGAAGAGGCATAGTGCCTCACCAGTCATGAACCTGCATCATATCACTTCTGTATTCTCGCGACGCGGTTGCAGATCAAAGCAGGTTAAATCCTCAAGTATGCTGCGTCTGTACACAAATAGTAACTCACACTTTGCCCAACGCCGAACCTACTGACTCGACCCCATCCAATAACAAAGTGGCATTGGCTTCAACCCAACAATAAACAAAAGCCGCGGTGTGGATATCAAAACAGCTGACAGACATGTGCACTCTTAAGCGACAGCAACGTGCCAGTAAATCGATTCAACCAAAATAGCAGCTTCTGCTTGCCTAAATGAACCAGGAGGATGCTAACTTTAGATACAGGAAGTGCGCAAGCGTGTGTGGGTGCGTGCGTGTGCGTGGGTGTGTGTGTGTGTGTGTGTGCATGCGAAAGGCTATCAGAAAGAGGATGGATGGTTGTGAAACAAATATGCCATTCCAGAAAGCAGAAGTTTGTCTCCTCTGTTTATTTTTAGTGCCACAATGCTCAAAATGAGAAGAACGAAACTCCTCACACAGATCATTTCAGATACGTGATTCGTAGATCTGGTTATCCAAGATTTTATCATATCTAAAACAATACTATTTTGTTTCCTGTTTATTATTTTAATTGCCATAGTTTAAAACTGACAGATTTTTGGGGGAGTAAATGGGAGCCTTGCAAAGCGACTGAGAACTCCTCCAATATAGACGTATTGGATGCCTTGCTGACGGCCAATCAAAAATAGATTGTGCACGTCTACCTTAGGACGACCCTTCACTGAACCCCAAGTCACCTCTCATGCCACCAGTGCATCCCACAACATTCATGTTCTCAAAAAAAAAAAGGTTTTCAATTTGTTGACCAGAAGCCGTGTTGGTTCTGACAACAATAAAACAAACGCAAATTAGTAAGGGGAAAGTATTTCCTAATTCCTGTAGCATGATTTTAAATGGAAGATAATGGAAACTAGAAATGCATGAAACATTTGTGTGCATGCACATCATTTGTGCTAGCCCGCCCTCGCTAATGACTTGGCCTCTTTGTTCTTTTCTTTGATTATTTCCTTGTACATGTCATTAGCCTGCTTGTGTTGTGTGCCAATTTAGTGCTAAGGATTGAAGAAGGATTTTAGATGAGATGCTCTTTTAATGCATCCTTTCTTCCGCTTTTACTGTTCAGCAAAATCGAGGCGGTCAACATTCAACTGCATCCACAAAAGCACGGAAGCAAGCAAGCGGCGTGGGAGGGACTTTTGACATCCTCGTCTCGTAGCGATGATTATTTCACTGTGAGTCATTCTGACTGTCGGGAACTGGGCCCAAAATCGAGCTGCATGTGAGCAAGAAACAGAATGTCCACCTTGGGATGTAGGATGCTTTGTTTTGCTTTTTCTTTTGCTTGGCATTGAGGAATTCTTTTTGAGAGCATTTATTTTATCCTCATTTTTGTTTTAATATCTTTTCCACTACCAGTAAGAAGACCCTCTGTCACTGTCAAATGACAAATGTTGCCCAATATTGTCGCCTGCAGTCATATGCACGCAGATAGGTTTGGTAAATTCCTGGAAGTTCCTTGCAAGTAGATTAACTTCCCATCGCAGATGTCCTGTTGTTCCTTCCCCGTTGAAAGCGCAAGTGGTACACTCCATTTGGCCACAAGACTCAAAGTGATTCATTCTGCTCGGTCAACATATTTCTTGCCTATCTTTGATGGATTCGGTCAAAACAACATTTTCAGCAATCTGTCCTTTTAGACACTAACGTTTGGTTCGTTGCATGTTAAACTTGGCCTTTTTCTTTTGTCTTAATTCACCGTGGGAGGAAGAAAACTGAAATATTGCCCTTGGCCTCCCAAGTCCATTTTCAATCCTTTTCCCGTTTGTCAACACAAATGTGATTACAAAAAATAAAATGTTGTCCTCTGATGCAATACGTTTACATGTACCAGTTTGCCCATTAACAAATAATAATAATAATTTCTTCCTCTTTCTGTCCACTCCAGGGAGGATGCCATCAGCAAAAGTCTTTCAGTAGCCAAAAGTGAGGAGCCGTGGATGGACCTAAGCGTCTCTCAGAGGCTGTTTGATCCAGTCCAAGATTGGGCTATGCTGGCCCCCCACTGTCCCTTCTTCCTGGGACCTTTTACCTCTCAGCTCTGCTCCCAGTTTGCTTACCAACCGTTGCAGGTACATCCAAACATGGATTTGCAGTTGTGCAAACGCATGATTTGCCACTGCGGCCTCATCACTGTTATGGACTCATTGGTAATGTTTGTCTTCTCAAATTTGCATCATTTTTTTCTTTCAGTATAAAACTGAACAAAGGCAAAGTGAAATGGAGGCTGAGAAGCAAAAAGAGCTACTCCAGCTCATACGGAAAAGTAAAAATGAACAAAGTGAGTGAGTGGCTCATGTGTATATATATATATTTATTCATAGTATAGTATCAAAAATTGTCGACATTTTCTTCTCCGTGTCATAGAAGAGTGTGAGTCCATTTTGCTCTCACATTCCAAGGAAATTGCCTTAATGCAAAAGCCGACGTTAAACCAGACCAATTGTTTCGAGCTGCACCCGGCACAGGAAAAGGGGAGGAATCGCCTTGAGGATGACGTAAATGATGCTGCTTGCTTCATTGTTCAGAAGAAATTCAATCCAACTTGATATATCTTTCCATATGGTGTAATAAATCAATTAATAAATAAAAGAAATATAAAATAGCTGGCAATTAGAACCCCAAACTAAAACACACAAACACATACACAATAGATACCAGCGACAGTCTCACGTTGAGTCGAAAGCTAAAGAATAAAAATGTGTCGGGGCCAAGGTCAACAGCGTTGAAAGTAGAAGAGCCACTGGGACCAAACACCATAACTTCTTTTCATTGAAATTCAAGAAATCAAGTAACATCTAGATTTTGATATCCTCTAGACAGGACAAAAGTGGTCTCAAGGAGAAAGCGTCTCTTTTGCTCAGCGGGATATTGATCTGACTGTCATACGCATGGCAACGGAAGAAAATTCCATGCTTTTGTAAGATGGAACCGAGGGGCAACAAGTATTAACGAAAACAGCAAGGGCCCCAAAACAGAACCTTGTGGAACACCATATAGTGTGGTGGAGCGAGGGCTGCGGTTGGCTTGTGGGTACAATTTTGAAGGGTGCAAAATTTTTGAAGGAGAGAAAAATATGCACTTGTTGATCTGCTGCTCATCCCGATTTGCCGATATGGCGGTGATGCTGATCTGCAGGTGCCGTCGCCAGTCCGTTGGTGAGGCAGAAACTCAGAGAGCACATCATTATGAAGAGCCAGCCTACACATGACAGAGTCAGCCCCAAACACAGCAGTCCCACACCAAGATATGGGTAAGTCAAAACAAACTTAAAACTGAGTCCTCTGACTGTTTAGTCGTTTAACTGAATTTGTTACCAAGGCAACCAATTCCAGACATGTCCCCAAAGTCTCAGCTGTCTCCCGGTGACGCGCAGCGTAAGGAACTGCGGAGAACAGGTGAGTACCAAAAGAGGCACCGGTCATTTTCCATTTGAACTGTCAAGCACAACAAGAGAACAAAAAAGTGAACAGGAGTGGCGAGTCATGAAACGATAAAGCCAGAAAGAGCACGAGCGCCATTTGACTTCCAAGTCATAAAACAACAAAGGCCAAAAGAGTTACATAACATTGACTTAGGTATGTGGAAAATGAATTGTGTGAGAGAAAAGCAGGTTTCTCTCAGCATGAGAATGACGGGAGGAGTGCTCAGATCATCTTGCACACTCAGCACATTTGTCTCTCCGGAAGCGCATTGCTGTTGATTATTTATTTTATTTTTTTTTGGGGGGGGGTTCTGAGCAAGCCATTGACATGTTTCAGATATTGACTTTGCCTTACAATATTTGAGTTCTTTGCTTCACTGTGTGCAGTCTTTCATTTCTGGGTTCTTTAGGCTGCAATTTATGCGCTCAATATATACATGCATGCGAGTGTTGGGTCGTGCACGAGTTCCTCGTGTGTTTATTTCAGTTTTTTTTTTTTTTTTGCATTCAGTGTCTGAACCAACATTGAAGTGGAAATTAAAGAAGCTCATCAGCACAAGACCAAACCCATTACAGAGGAAGATCAGTGCCCCTCCTGCTGTCAAGCACAGGACAGAAACTCAAGGTAGACGATGCATTGAGCAACCTCATTCTACTATTCTCTCATCAACTTCTCTTTTATCTACAATAATTAATTTTACACCATATTACACTGGAAGAATATTTTGTTCTACCTGAGTTTTTATGTATTTATTTTTATCTACCATCCAGCCATCAGCCAGTTGTTGTATCGCTTATCCTGCTCAGGGTCGTTGGAAATGGGAGTCTATTCCAACTGACCGAGTTAAATGCGGACTACACCCCGGCCGGACTGGTCGCTAGTCTGTCACATCTCGACAAACAACATTCGCCCGCATATTCACATCGTCTCTGATGACAAACTGAAAGCACGCTGCTTGTGCCAATGCTCGCCAGATGTACCCTTGCTGTATTTTAGCATTGCCTGATTTGATGTTTAAACATATTTACAATGTTGCTCATCTTGGCTCATTGGCAGCAAAGATCTAACAAACACTGCATTAATCTGTGAATTCCGTCTTCCAGACTCTTCTACCAGCAGCACCCCGACATCAGATTGTTGCTCTCCCAATGACAGCCTCCATCCAGACAACGAAGTCATCCCACTTGCTCATGAGGTACCGGATTATGCGTTCTATAACATGAGGCTTCTAATCTCTTGAATGCTTGCTTGACATCATGTTCGAAATAAATGCTTTTACAAGAATGTTTGCAATTAATATGTGAGTTTGATTCAGGCACAAAGACTTCTGCTGAAGGATGGTCGTCTGGCCAATTTCACCGTGCCCACCAACGCAGCTGCCAGGCCCAACATCACCGCAGGACTTCCTGCACAGGTGAGTCAGTCAAGAAATTGTGTTGAAGGCGGAGACGTTGAACTGGGATGATGTGGTCATCTGTTAATGCGCCAAACCCAAATTCCTTGCATAGTTGCTCTACTAAGGTTAGTACGCTTATTGTTCACTACTGTGCGGAATTTCATCTGTGAGTGAGATTCATTTGTGAAGAATGTGTTCAGAAGAATAAAATTGCCCTCGACATCGATCCTCCTACTATCTTTCACTTCTCCCCCTCTTATCCTTTTTGTCTCAACTACAGGTTGACCTGCGAGTAGCCAGCACTATGGCTCAAGTCTACTTACCTCTCGATGGAAGTTTTACAGCCCAGGCTCACGGCCTGCAGCCTGTACTCATACTGGAACCGCAAACTGGGCTTGTACACTCGCAACTCATATCCTGTGAGTAATGAATGACTTGAATAGTCTGTCATACTTGAAGGAATTGCTCAATCTGCCTTTATAGTGTCACACACATTCACTCGGACATGCTCACTTAAAAAATTAGGGGCTGAGTACACACACACAACTTTGGTTTTATTCATTTTTATTTTTTTCAATGATATTTGAACAAGACAGGAGAATGTAAAAAAATAATAGTAATAATAAATTAATCCTTGCTAGCTAGTCCTCATGAACACATGACATGACAAATTTTTTAAGTCTTAAAAATGTTAATAACTATTGCAGGTCAGTTATTCTTCTACCTGTACTTGAAAAGGGGAAATTGAAAAAGTTGTTTTTCCCCTCCTGCGTTTTTAAAAATTTACTTAATAAGCAAAATGGCTCCTCCTAGTGGCCAATAGTTATTAATGCATTCTTAAGTCGTCAGTCCTAAAAGTTTGTTTTAACTTGTTCTTTTTTCTGTTTTTCTTTAATGCTAACTCAATGGATCTTAACTCTTCATGGCTCATTTTTATTGTAACTGAATTCTGTCTTACATTTTGTGTGTTTTCATCATTTTCTAATGTATTTTTCTTCTTCATCTTTTCCTCCTATTATTTCACAATGTTCTCAGATCAAGGTTTCAGTCCTCTTCCTCTGCAACAGCGAACTCACTTGACCTCCCCTGCAAGAAAGGAAGGCCTCACCTCCTTTTCCTCGCACACACCCTTGGAGCGAACACGCTCTGAACCTCCGCCCTACAGCCACTCGCCCCTTCCGCTGCATGCCAGCCTTCAGTGTCTTCCTCACCAATACCACAAGAGTGCGGTGGAGAGGTTTAAGGTGAATTCCCTCCTGAGCAACGTGCGCGGTTGCAGACATATTACACTCAAATTTGTGCTTTTTTAGTACACTATAGTGTAGGGCTGCCAAGATCAGTTGACTAATCGCGACAATGTCAATTTGACAGTTGAAGTAATCAACGAGTCGTTTATTTCTATATTTATTAATTTGGCGCCTTGCTTTTCTCTTAAAACCGCCTCTTCCCGCACTTTTTCCAGCTGGCTGTTTGCCTGTCTGGTCGCACATGTGCAGTCGCGGTGATCCGGGTCATCCTGTGAAGCATTGTGGGTAGTGATGCGGGGTGTCATGACTACCTGGTGTTAGCAACAGAGTGCTAAAGTTACGACACATTTCACCCACAAATAATTGTCCGTGTTTCCCACAGATTTAAAATCGATTTGGGTGGGTAGACAACCCAAAGTCAACTATACACCCAAGCACTTATTTTGGGTCCTTCTGGACGCTGCAATGCACTTTAGCGGTTAGCACGCTTAGCGCCCCCTCGTTTAAAACGCTACCTGTTAGTAGGGTCGTGTATTTGTCATCATGCAGCTCGTTGCTGCTGCTCTGCACAGACATGCATTTAGTTTAAATAAAGTCCGTACTGCTGCGGCGCAACTTAGCTTGGTGGCTGGCATTCAAGCAGCGGCGAAAGAAATTATGACATGTGTCGGTACTAGATGTGGTCGGGTTGCTAAATGTGGACGGGGTCCTTCGGTAGCCTTCGCGTCTGCGGATGACATCAGGCGTTTTATATTTCTTTGTCTCCATGTTTGTCACCCCTGTTTGTTACATTTGTATGTTCTGACTTACAAATAAAGATAAAGATGTCCTTTATTAGTCCCACAATGGGGAAATTTGAGGTGTTACAGCAACAAAGACATAGATCACACAGAGTCGGCGGCGTAATGCAGCCGTTAATGTAGAACATTAGCAGCAGACATTCATAAAAAGCATGCAAATATACACAGTATAAACGTAGAGAGTACAATTAACTCAACTCAACTACAACAGAATGAGTCATGGCTTTGTGCAGGTCCAGCAAGTCAAGTTGTCAATAAATGTACATGCGACCATTAATATTTCAGGATACCTTTTGTCATCTTTTTGTTTCATGATGCGCTGGGAGATTTTTCAAATGTCAAGTGTATGCTTTGACTCAATCATGGTTGGGAATCGTTGCAATGTAATGATTTGATGCAGTTTCAACTCGTGACACAGATGCCATCAGAAGACATGGACCTGGAGGAAGTTGTATCTGAGTCTGGCTCTGAACCGGGCTCGTTTTGTGAGGACGGCTGTCGCAGGAGACCGAGCTCTGCCAGCACCGACTCCGTTTATGACACCGAGTCCACGACCTCCTCACGGGAAAGCCTGATCGAGACATCGTATTCCGTCGCTCAGGTAAACATAACAAAGCCTCATTGTGTGAACATCCTGGGAAAGTCGCATTGCTGGGAATATTTTTTTCTCTGATGCGTGAAATGCTGTGGTGAGAGCAACAAGCACAAATAGTCGGGCTAAATAGTTTGTTTGAAATCCCCAAGTTGTATTTTGTAATTAAAAAAAAATATGATCAAATATTAACTGATGACTAAAACACAAACCGAAGGATTTATTTATATCTTTAAGTGTAAAACTGTAGGTTTACACGACCTCCTTGACCATTTGTTTTTTTCTTTACATAAGGGGGCACTATAGCTTTAAAAACAGCTGTCAACCTTCCTCGGCTCAATTTCCAGACAGGCACACTTTAATTGTCAAGAGTAGTTGAAAGATACACAAGAGGAAAAATTGGATTTGATATTTTGTCGTGTCTTCCTGCTTTCCTAATTTTCTGTTCTTCGTGCAAATGCATCACACGGCAATCACAGAGGCAGTTGGTCCATCGATCAGGATTCCACATGGACTCGCCTAGCGTCCCGATTCTGATGTGGCCTCACCAGCCTTTGGTCCGAACCCAGTCCTCACCAGCCTCAACATCCCTGCCTCCTCTTCCCAATGCGTCCTCAACCGTGCCCGTTTCTCTTTCCAGTCCCGCTGCCGATGTCAAGCTCCGCTTCACCACTGGTGAGATGCGCCGAAAGAAACCACAAACACTTTTTTTTTCTTTCTATGCCTCTCAACATTTCCTCACTGTTCAGAAATCTTGAGCATTAAAAACAACCTTTTCAGAAATGTACTTGAACCCAGAATAGTTGTTCTTCTGCACCATCATTTAATCTTTCCCAAATGACCATTGACAGATCCGAGAGCCCTAAAACATTTCTGTTCCCAACTGAAAATGAAGAAAGTCGTGAATGGTGGTGCTTTTGTTTCAAGACTGTTCATGTTTTGCTGCCAAAGTTCTGAGACTCGAGCTACCTCACACCAAGTTCAACTCATCTGTGCCATGTTTATTGTCCTCTGACTTGCACATGTACATTGAAGTGGCTTTGGCTCGGAACTGGTGTGGCTTTGTGGTAAATTGCAAGGTGGAACCACTCACCACGCTGACATTCGAGAAATCCGACGCTGGCAACTGCCATTTATTTGCTTGCTTTTATGATCCCCTGCTGTAACGGCACCAAATAAAAAACGCATCACACAGGAGTGACTTTGGATAGAAATTAAAGTGCATGGTCGTTTTTACTCACCAGTGACAGCTTGTGTATTTTGACATAAAAAGTAATTAAGCTGTGGGTCGAACGTGGTGCTGACACAAGACTCGGCCACCCACCCGCTGTTTCTCTGGAATGGCTTCAATGCAGACAATCATTTTTGCACTTCATTAAAGGTGATATAACCTTTTTTTGTGTGTGTGTGTGTGTGTGTGTGTGTGTGTGTGTGCGCGCGCGTGTGTGTGCGCGCGCGCGCGTGTGTGCGCGTGCTTGCATTTAGGTATAGTTTATGATGCTCAGATGCAAAAACACCAGTGCACCTGTGGGGACAATAGTCGCCACCCCGAGCATCCTGGCAGAGTTCAGAGCATTTGGTGCCGACTGGATGAAAGTGGCCTGCGGAGCCAGTGTGAGGTCCGAAACTGACTGATGGTTATGGATCATGTCCTTTTTGGGTCAAGGCCTTTACGTGTGTGTGTCATGCGTGTTTGCTTTGTAGCTTCTCCGAATTCGGAAGGCCACTTTAGAAGAGCTGCAATCGGTCCATTCAGAAAAACACGTGCTTCGGTACGGCACCAATCCTCTGCACCGCCTCAAGATAGACAACCCCAAGTTGGCTCGTAAGTCTCGTTAGACATCACTCCAGCCAATCCAAATTATTTCTAAAGCACATTCTACAACAACAAAGTTGCTCAAAAGGACTGTACATTATCACTGACATAAACAATCATTCAAAGGAGAATAATAACATCATTACTGAATGTGATACATTTTTTGCTGCAGGAATCTTGGCCCAACGTATTTTTGTAATGTTGCCGTGCGGAGGAGTCGGGGTGAGTGCAACTGCCGACATCTTTCCAACACCGTTCCGGAATCTCTTAATTGCGTCACTGCAAACGAAATAGAAGCTGCGGCCGTACTTCTTTAAGCTGATGGACCTTCTTGTGGTGCCGTTTAGTTTAGTTGTTATTGTGGCCGCGGGAAAAAAAAAGAAGGTAGTCTAGCATGACAGGAAGTTAATTTGTATAGAAGCAGAAGATACGGTAAACATACAATTGTGCAAAATATACTTCTTTATAGCGAAGAATGTCCTGAAAGATAGTCAACATAACTGAGACGCCATTTATTTGAAAGAAGAGGAGAGAAAAGCCGAGATGGGGGGGAAAGGGGGGAGGGTCGAGGGGGGGGTGGGGGACTGGGGGGGCGGAGTGTCAGTTGATAAGACGACTGATCTGCCTGGATTTCCGGCCCATGACTTTGCTTGCCGAGTTATTGGAACAAGATGGCGACTTCTTTGATAAAAGAAATTCCTCTGATTTCATTGTTCCACTGTGGCACACGGCCAGACATGCGACTTAAACATCGAATGCTGACTTCAATCAAGTTTGGTTTTAGATTTAAATCCGCAGTGGTTGCGGAAACGTATAAATCTGACTTCAAGGCAAATTCCTGTTGCACAGCCGTGGAAAAAAAAAATGAATCAAACATTTTGTTGTACTAACTTTATGTTCAATTAATTATTGTTTTCTTTGTTTATTTCCTTGACAGGTCGATAATGACACAATCTGGAATGATCTTCACACAGCTGCAGCTTCTCGTATCGCTGCCGGCAGTGTCATTGACCTGGCGCTCAAGGTGGCACAAGGAGAGCTCAAGGTGTGTGTGTCTTTATTGCTCAAGAAATTGTCAATGCTGACATTTAGGCAAGGATTGTCAAGCTGCAGTTAAACATGTTCGAGAATACACAAATAAAACATCTTATTGCCGTTATTTTTGGCAGGCATTTTAGATTTAGTCTTAGTCTTTTGGAGCAAAATCCTTTTTAGTTTTTGTTACATTTAGTCGTTCCTATTTGTGATAGTTTAAGTCTATTATTAGTTGACGAAACCCCCCCCCTTCCAAAAAAAAGTTTGTCTAGTTTTAGTCGACGAGAACTCTCCAAAAAGTTTTAGTCTTGTTTTCGTAAATTTAGTCAACGCAAACTGAAAAAGGTTTTAGTTCAAAATCGTCATCCAAGGTTTGTAACCAATTGCAAAGATTTTCCGATCGACGACGAAGGATTGTGCGTTCCAAACAGATAAAAGTGGTAACAGTAGAATCGATGCTCATTGCTCTAAAATAAGATGAGCGAGAACCAAAACATTTTATGCGGCAACTCTTGTAGTTTTATTTCACTTAAAGCAACAGAAATAAGCAAAATTAAAACGACTTGCAGCAGACTTGTTCTAATACAGTCGCACATGTCCAAAGATGATCAAACATATCTTCGTCTTCTTCACTTTATCACAATCAAGTCGTCTAGCGTGCTTGATTCACTTTGAGGAAATCGAAAATCCCCAAAATGACGGTGGTGAGCTAATGCGGAGGGCGCAGCTTGCCTGGTGTCTCCCTCTACCTTACCATCTCTCCACTTGCTGCGTGCGACGCGTGCGCCGTGGTGAGCGTGCCCAAACGAGGATCGTTTGCACAAGCATTGCCATTTTTTGAAAGACAGATGACACGTACAATCGGAAGTGATGTCATCATTTTGGAACGTCTGACCAACAACATGCTAACAATTTTGTGACAACCTTTATTCTACCTTACATTTCTCAGTCACTTGGTCAACATATTATATTCTCTTGGATCTCAAAGTCCTGACCCGTCCTTGGTTTGAACATATATCTTAGAAATTCGCCTTTGGCCACTATCAGCATATTTCGAATGGCTGACTGAAAACTAGTTCTCAACAATTAAAAAAAAAAAAAAAAAAAACTCTTTCTTTGACAAGTTGAGTTTTGCTGGTTGACTTGTTGTGGTTTTAATTCCAAATCCCATTTTTGTCTCGCAATTTCATTTGCAAACTTGTCATAATAAAACCACTGTGACACACGCGATGTGTTAATGACCACTTTCCGCGAGGTGTTGAATTATTTTTTCCCTTCGTTTTCAGAACGGATTTGCAGTGGTGAGGCCACCTGGGCACCATGCCACACACTCGGCCCCTCTGTGAGTGCCCTTTTTTTTCTCTCAAAGCATTTATTACGCATTAACTGCGCTCCTGACTTGACGTTCAAAACCGGCCGGGCTCATGCAACATGCGTGTGGTTGAGTTTGCACTCTTTGGGTGGGCGTGGATCAGTGACAGTCTTTCATTTGAAGCATTTAGCGTCATTCGGCAATGCATGTCACCACTTATTGAAGGGATGAGCTACTCATTTTATAAATTGACTGCATATATATCCTTCACATACACAAAGACGTTGACACAGTTTACGGTCATTGCTGACTCCAACATTCCTCCACTATTTTTCACACATCACAATCTTTTGAGGAGGGAACTGCTTCACCACATTCTGTGCTTATTCTTCATCAAATCCTGTTGGAAATATTCTGCAAATCTTTTGGCTCCAGCAATGAATTTTATGATAAGCGTGTGTTTCACTTTCTCACCTAGTCTCTGGCCTTTGCATTTTTTTTGTTTGCTGTTTCGAGACTTTGGACTCAGCGTGACATTCTCAAATAAAAACATTTCCCTCATCACACAAAAAAGCAATCATTCCAAAAATATTTCCATGTTTGCGTGTCAAAGCCTGTTCGTGTTGTGACTGTCTCAACCTGTGTTCAATAAGCACCACATGACTTGTTTTAGAGGAGGTCCCGACAGTCCATATGGTGGTTGTTTGATATTAATATGCTGATGATATCCTCCTGAATACATATGGCTTTCCTGTTTGTTCACAGGGGTTTCTGTTTTTTCAACTCAGTGGCCATCGCTGCCAAGCAACTCCAACAGAAACTCAATGTTGGCAAAATCCTCATTGTGGACTGGGTGAGAGCCTTACATACACAATTATTCTCATTGGTGCAAGCGCACTGCAGCCTTTGGGAGTCGTCAATGCACATAAGCTAATAGTAGACATGGAACGTGTGATACTGGAGTATGACAAGATAGTCGTTACGTGTCGTCTGTTTAACCAAACAAGCCTTATTTGGGTTGTGTCTGGAATGCGTCTTTTGTTCATTTCAATTCTTTTGTCACCGTCTATGTCCAGGATGTTCACCATGGCAATGGTACCCAGGAAGCCTTCTACAACGACCCAAGCGTCCTGTATATCTCGCTACATCGCCACGACAATGGCAACTTTTTCCCTGGTGGTGGACATCCCAATGAGGTCGATATGCACAATAGTCGTTGACAAATAGCTCTCGGCTACGAAAGATACCTCGTGCCGATTTATCAACGTTGCCACGTGTGAATGGAGAATGCCAACGCAAATCTGAGACTCGTTGCATGAAATATAATTGCTTGCACTGCTACCCATATAATCAACTGTTTTCTGGTCGCTATGTTGAATGGGCAAAGTGGCAGCACCAATGTGGACTTTGCATGTTCTCCTTGCTTTAAGTTCTCAACATGAGCCACAAAGGCAACTAAAAGATGCTCAATGGGACTAAATTGTGGTCATCTATGTCCGTGCGTTTCGAGTTGAGTGTCAAATAAGTTGGCGAGCGCTGTGATGAGGTCAATCGTAGTTATCGTCGTGAGTCCTTCACAAATCACTTTCATCTTCTGCATTGAGTAACGCAAGTGCTGGAGATGCTTTTGAAATCTGCCCATGCTCTTCCCCTCGCCCATTGTGGCCATGATAGAATTCACAACCCAAACATTCCTTCATCTTTTTCTCCCATCCTGCCCCCCTCCCTCTCGTCAACAATAAAGAAGGTAAATGGTCAATGTTTTCCCATAAATTCCCCTGACGAGGACGGTACATAAAACACTCGGTTGACTTGGATGTGGTTTTGCCTCAAGTGGCCTTTCAACCTCTGTTTAGCTGTGTGGTTGAACCGCTGGAGTCTCACTGTCCCCTTGTGAAGGTATATAACTCACCACGGGGTAAGGTTGTGATGTCATCGTCATAACCCAGAGTGCTCTGTACCGCACAGTAACCAGCAAAGTCCTAATCTATTCCAGCACCGCTTTCAACATGAAAGGAACTGAAGAGAGCACAAGATACTTGAAGCAATAGTAGGAATTGTGTGTGTGTGCGCGCGCAGGCAAGTACATTAGCAGTTGGCTGAGGATAGAAGGCCTCATATGTTTTGTGTTTGCCCTGTGAACATCCCGTCCTCTGAGAGAATAATCGAATCAGGCGCTCTGCAATGCTCATCAGCATTCTTTCTTCCTCGCAACGCCGTACACGCAAACACGACCACACCTTGAGGTTGTCGATCAGCCTTCAAACTGACACAATGACTGATGGCAAAGGACTGCGAGAAGGACTAAATGACTGTCAGCAGGACAACAAAGAGAACGCGCAATCCCGAGAGCTTCTTTCCAAGTTGCCTTGCACTTCCCCTTTGTGTCATTTACAAGGTCAAATGAGCTCGACCTAACCGTAATGTTACAGCAATCGAAAAAGTAACTATGGTGCACATTTCAAGGACTATTTTTAACCTTTGCCCTCACTGTGCTGCTATTCCAGGTTGGTGCAGGGGCAGGCGAGGGTTTCAATGTGAACATTGGCTGGACGGGTGGTTTGAACCCTCCCATGGGGAATGCCGAGTACCTGGCTGCATTCAGGTAGAAAAAAATTGTTTTTGCCATCCGTTCTTTACCTATGCCTCGGGAATACTGCTTTACTGCTTGATGATTTTATTATCTGAAGAGTTATAATCTCTTGGGTGGCTTTGAATCCGGCCAGGTGTCATTGTGAGCGCGGATGGTTGTCTGTTTTTGTGCGCCCTGCGATTGGCTGGCACCCAGTTGAGGGTGTGACCCCGCCTATCGGCTGTAGAAGGCCGGGATGGTCTCCATTACGCCCGTGACACGTGTGAGGTGAAGCGGATCGGATGATAGATGGATGGATGTCAGCGTCATACATTCAAGCTGCCCAGGACACTTGAGCTTTTATGACAATGTATATTTTACATTTGCCTTTAAAAAAAATACAATTTCGCAAATATGCTGAATAGAAAGTACTTATCTTAGAGCATATAACGGACAATATAAAAAGTGCCCTTCTTAACTTTGCCTTATATCAAATCTTAACCACAAGCCATATCCTATACGATTTACTCTGTCCTGAATCTTTTTTCTGAAAAATATCAAAAGTTATCCCTCCCAATAAAGATTGCCCCCTTTCAATCTCATCACACATTACAATAGTTTGCCTTTCTTCCTAAAGAGTTGACAGCCAGTCACTAGAGAGCTGTCCACCGGCGGCCGAGGTCAGATACCCGGCGGGAACTTGTTAGTAAAATGCCTCTCCCAAATAATGTCAAGATTCACAATTGTTACAAATTTGCCTTTTAACAGTTTACAGAGACCGAGAGAGATCATTTGATCTAGCGTTAGGCATTAACAGTCGTTTTATTTCTCCTCCTGTGATAAAACAACTAACAAATAATTTTTACCTATGGCTGTCACCCACCTCATAATTATTTCGATTTGTTTTAATTTTCCTGTTATAAATTTGTTTGTTCAGCACAATCCTGTGATACGTTTCCACTCGTGGCACAGCACCAGTATTTCAGATCAACATCCCGCTCACTTGGTGGGTGGGCTCCTCGTCAAAGGGAAAATGCTAATGAAGTTACCGTCGTGATTAAAAAAAAAAAAGGCCATAGGCACGGTATGCCGCCTTTGAAACATTAAGTCCAGTGTTTACTAGAGTTTCGAATAGTAGTTAAGAAACAACTGGTTCTTTCCGGAGCAGCCGTTTGTTTTGGGTTTTTTTGTTGGTTTTTTTTTTACCCAGTATCGGGAAATGAGAAGCATTTTCACGTGTAAAACTTCCTTAGCTGAGCACAATCTTTACAGTACTTGCAGTTTTGTGTGCTTCTGCGAGGGACAAGGTTCCTTGTGGCTGAATTGTGACCTCGGGGGACGTTTACATGACACTATTTTCAACTATTTGTCTGAAAGTTTTTAACTTTGTGTTTAACGATTTGCGTGGCTGTGTTGTAATTGAGCTCAAGAATGCTGAGAGGAAGCATCACCATGGATGTTCGCTCCACTTCCCAGAGAAGGTGACAATGATGTCACAGCTACGTATTAAAGACTATGTATTCAATTACACAGCATTTGTTTTCAGGTGATTAGTGCAACAACAGACACAATTGAACGCATCGTAAGTTCCTGTTTGCGTAGTTTAATTTGAATCCAAAGTTTGGATGCTGTTCCGGACTCTCTTCAGGGTGGCGGTCAAAGCGAGCCTGCCTGCCTCTTATGGTTCTCGTGGTTCCCAGTGGTGGTGAGAATCAAGTCCAATCAAGCAAAAACTAGAGTTGCACTGATGTTTCGTGTATGTTTGGAGGATCACGACGGTGGGCCAGTAGCGCTGTGCGCTCGTTCATCTTTCCCTGGCTACTGCCACTCCCCAATGTGTGGAGGAGAGAAGAATACAAAGGAGGGGAGAGGGCGAAGAAATGGAGGGTGCAATTGTTGGAGAATCCAAAGGCGCCGTAATTAGGCCCAATGGATCCCAGATGGGTGGCTGTCAGTGACGTGAGAAGAGAGACGAGCTCCTAATAAGAACCAGACGCACACAAATGCCTTTGAAATGCCGCTGAAAGAGAGAGACAATCAAACGCGGCATGGGACGTGTGTGTGCGCGCGCGCTTTGGCAGCCAGCGAGGGAAGGAAGTCGGAACCAGAACCAAAATGCGCAGGGTGTCTCATTTTCTACCTGTTTGTGTCGTACGACGTTTTGCACGTGGAAGCTGCTGCTCTTATCGCCGGTCCAATTGTGTCCAATTTCTTTCATGAGTCTGTGTTTGCAAATTAACACATTTTGCACTTTATTCATTGCACAATGTTGCATTTTATCATTGCTATTGTCTTTCAAGTTTCTTTTAGTTGTCATGGTGATTGCTAAGATCCACCACGATCAGATCTGGGACGCTGGCAACAGCAGATTTTCTTTTTCCAAACTGAAAACATATTCTCCCATTGGAAGTGATGGAAATAGAAAAAATTGATTATGATATGGCAACTCAATATGCTTCACGCAACCCAAAACAACAAAAAGCGTTTCCAAACAGACCAGCTGAATAGCTTCAAAAGGCAACGCAAAGAGAACAAAAGTAGCTCATGAAAATGACTTTTGAAAAAATTGAAACGCATTTACAAACAACAAACATTTACACGCAAAGGAAAAAAAAAAAAAGCTTTCTGAAAGGCTGAATAGTCAAACTGATTGTAAACATCCTGAAAAGCTTTTAATCAAAGGAATGTGAATAAAAGCATTTATACTTGGGGATGACTTCACTTCTGTCGACAACTTATTCAATTTTTGTGCGGCATTACTGCAAAATGCCGCTTCACTGCGTTTGCTTTGAAATCTGTGCTCCATTAATTGACGAGAAAAAATGAAATTGAATAAAAACGAACTTTAATGAAAAATCTGAAACTGTTTTAGTGTAACTGTAGCTTTCCAATAAAATGTTTGCTATTGCGCGTGCTCCCTTGCTTTATATGCTGTTTTGTGTAGACAGCGTTGACAAAACGTCCCAAAAAAAAAAAAAATTCCAACTTCAAGCACCTCAGACACAGCCGCCACAGATATTGTGAGAAGACCTAGCAAGACCTAAGAAAACTCGGATATTGAGTCGCTACATTGCAGGCAAGCAGGGCCGCCAGAACATGTTAGCATTAGCCGTTCATGCTAGCCACCGTGTCTGCACAATGACTGCTTGTCGTCCAACTTGGATGACCTTCAACAAGCTCCGATTTTGGGCTTTCTGTTAACTCCAAGCTCAGTCCATTTAAAGTCATCACGTTTCTATTCACCTCAGAGCCGTGGTGATGCCCATCGCCCATGAGTTTTCCCCTGACGTGGTTCTGGTCTCAGCCGGATTCGATGCTGTTGAAGGCCACTCGCCGCCACTGGGAGGCTACAAGGTCACAGCCAAATGTAAGACTCGGTCGGCCGTGCGCTCAGCAACAGAAGTGCAAACTTGATCTGGAGTCAACTTTTGTTTATTTGCATGTTTTCTCAGGTTTTGGGTTCCTTACTCGACAACTAATGTCACTAGCCGGGGGTCGCTTGGTTCTGGCTCTGGAGGGGGGACAAGACCTCAAGGCCATCTGTGACGCCTCTGAAGCCTGCGTCAGCGCCTTGCTGGGAATGGAGGTGAGCTTGGCGTTCTTGTGCGTATATTTGGGTGTCTTCACATAGCGTCATCTTAATTAACGTGGCCTCCTTGTTGGACCTCAGGTGGAGCCTTTGTCCCAGACCGTGTTGGACCAAAAGCCTTGCGATAATGCTGTGCAGGCACTACTGAGTGTCATCCAGATTCAAGGTGAGACTCGTTAGTTTGAATCCATTTTTAGTGCAGGTCACATGGAAAATGAACCCTCCAATGCTCATGTATGATATTAATTAAAGACAAAAATGAAGCACATTTCTCTGTCGTTCTATTTCGTATTAGTTTAATGAGTGTAAGATATAGTGTCAGATAGTTTTCACTTTTTGAGAGCATTTCAGTTTTTTTTCCCCCCCAGTTTGGGTTATTTTTGTTTGTTTCCGTTGACTATTATAACTTTGCTGTGGGCCGAGTAGGGTTAGGATCCCTGATGTTATCAAGTTTACAGACTAGCGCAGCTCAGCATGTCTGCAAAAAGGGAGGACTGCGGCACTGTGAGAGCGGTCAAATCTTGCCTCAATCATGGCCAAATCAAGTGTCTCTTTTCATTCCCGTCAAATGCGGTGCATGAGTGCGCTTTTAAGCTGGCACTTGTCGACTGCCGTCCATCCCGATCATTCGTGTGCTCCCCCATAGCGGTGTCGCACGAGGGGATGACCGCTTACTTGTGGTGTGAGCAGACGGAAGTTTTATATCAATCTTTTAATATCCAAATTGTGGATACAACTTTTTTCTTCCTCTTCATCCCTGCTGCTGCCTGGTCACCTCTCCACCTTTCCTTTCCACCCGCGGCAGTCATCACTCCCTCCAGCCATCCCACCCACCCACACCCACCCCCACACGCACTCGTGCACCCCCCCCCACCCCCAAACACGCACACACCCACGCACGCACACTAGGCTGCCCTGGCTCCAATTATCTTCAAACACTTCTCTGGCACACGACCTTCGCAACATCCCCTCCTGATTGCGCACAAATGTTATCCCAACCAAATTAGATTAATTAAAAATATTTGCAAAGCCACAAGAATGTTAAGCCTATGATTTAAGCTTGGGGAGAAATGTATTGGAGTTGAATTGTCATAACACATTGGCCTGATTGAAACTTCCTCTCAGTGTGTGTCACACGCCCTTTCAGTTTACATCTGTGATGTTATCAACAAGGATATTTAGACCGCCGGCTGTTTGGATGGCGTGACATTAAACAGCAGCGCGCAGATTGCCGCCAAACACGACATTGATCTGCCTAAACCCTCCATCTTTGTCTCGCTGGGGTCAGGTGACTACTGGCAGAGCTTGAAGCACTCGGCCGCCACCGTGGAGCTGTCCTACCTGCGGGCCCAGCGGCGATGGCTGCGGCGGGACTCGGACATCGACGCCATCCACGCCATCGCTTCGCTTTCCATGGGAGCCGGTGCCTCTGAAAGGTTGGACAAATGTTGACGGAAATCTACAAGTACAGTGAAGCCCTCCCTATTAGCATTTTGCGAGTCCGTCGTTTGCCCATTCGCATCCTGGTTGCCGTTTTATTATATTTTGGACTCAGTAGAACTTTGTAAAAAAGATGCTCTTGTTTTTTTAAACGGTGATTTCACAAACGCATGTTGAGCTGTTAACTTACGCCACTGCCACTAGTGATCTGGACCTTTCTTTGCATCATCTTGAGACGTTTACCACCCTGCAACCTCAAAAAGTCGCCACGCATGCCAACCTAAAAGGGGAAGTCAAGTCCAAAATGTTTAGATGCATTTCGAGTCTAAATGTGTCATTATGCTTGATTATCGTGTTTGCGGAAAATAAACGTACATCTCTGACGGACGGCCATTTTGACACTTGCTGTTTACTCTAAATGACATCACAGGGCCTAAGGACTGAGGCAACGACCATCGCGGCTCACCTCTTTTCTGGGTTTGGTCATGTGACGTCCGCAAGCCGAGCCCATTGTGATGTCATTTTCAGTCAACAGCAAGATAAAAACAGGTTGATTTTTGCTGATTGGACTTATTTTCCACAACGCAATATTCAACCAAGACTCGTGGGGCATATTGTTGTGTCGATAAAGTGCTACGTATGTGCACTCCATTTAACATACAACAGGTTGCTGACATGTTCATGTAAATCTATAAAAATGTGATTTGTGTCAGTTGGTGGCCAACGCTCGCCACTCGTATGCTAACATGCTATCTGTTTGGACAGAATCGTCTGTTCAAAAAGAGCCCAAAAATATGCAAATGAGTGCAATAAGGTTCAGTGAGGCAAAAACTGTTCTGGTTTGTCGTGTGCTGAATCACATGACTCAAAACGGTCCTTCTTCTTCTTCAATCAGGAACAATGCAGCAAAAACACCAGAGAAAAGTCATTCCACTTGAAGAGGGAATCTTAGGAGACGGACGACCTGTTCACATTCCTTAATGGAAACACACACATGCACGCACACGCACCCCCACACACACACGCGTATCTGTGAAGGAGAGCACACATCCCCCCTTGTGACAAATAACAAAAAGAAATCTTTCATTTTGCACTATATACTGTAGTACACTGACAGTTCAGACCCATTTTTTTTCTGGTGCGGCTACAGTGATTTTTAAAAAAAAAAATTTTATCTTCTCACTTGGCCTGGATGTTTTGTGTTTGTCATCGCACTTTTTTCCACACAAAACAAGCCTCAGTGTGACGTGGAAGATGATTGATGCCATTTGGTGACGAGTCCCTCGATAGGACTTGATTGTTAAGTGTTCTTTTTTTTCTACCTGTGGATGAGCATTCCTGCTGTATTTTTGAATGATTCTCGTATGTCTTCCCTCGCTATGGCACTGCCACAGAAGGCCTTCGAGATTAAACTGACTCGTGCTCGCAACTGAACGTCGTTACTCAAGTTGAGCATGTTTTCTACAAAAATGTGCCGTCGAATGACTGGCCTGGCTTGAAGAGAGTTTGTGAATGTTGGGGTTTTTTTTTGTTTTTTTTTAGCATCATCAAAATGTTGAAAAAGAAATTCCCATCTTAAAAAAGGATGTATTTTTTATGTTTTTGTTATTTATGCATAACTTTCCTTGAGGTGCTAGTGTGTGTGACTGCGCAATGTTTTGTTTTGTTTTGTTTTGAAGACATAATCTTCTCTTTATTTCTTTGTTGATATGTAGCCAGAAAGCTGTCAAGCCATCACAAAGGTGCTGACAATGTGAAAAGAAAGCGCGACAAGCTGGCCGATCAATCCATTTTTACCAAGTTGACGTTGTACTTTCATCTTTCATATCTTACTCACCTGTTGTCTTAATGGAAGCTTATTTTTGTACATAGTGGAAACAGAAAACCTGCCCATGTGCTTACTTAAAGAAACCAAATGGTGAAATGAAGTATCTGACCAAGCTACGTAAAGGCCACGGTGACATGAAGCTTTTTTTGATTGTCTGCTTGATAATCATTATGCTGTTGAAAGAAAAAAGGATCAATTACATACATTTGACAAAGATGACTTATTGTGTAGTCTCTGATCAATTATATCTACAATATATGTGAAAGAACCTCTTTTTTATTGTATTCTATTTAACAAATAAAATAAATGACAAATATTTATCAATATAATGATTCATATTACATAGTAACCATGCCGATTAATATATTTAGTTGAGCGCCTCAGTTGAGCAAAAGACGATCACAAAGGATCGCAAACCTCTTCTAAAAATAGCTCATCAGTGATGGGACTTAGTAATTTCCTCGGAATGTGATGCAAGTCATCATTTCCAAAATGTTAACACTTGCAGATATATAATAGAAATAAGTGATTTTTATTAATGGTTGTCTTCATAAACATGGTTATTGTCTCTTCACATTGATTCATATGCACTAAGTGAGTTAGTTGATAACTTATATTGAAAGAAAACTTGGGCAAATTATGTCCAAAATTTGGATCAAATGGTGAAGCCTTAAAATGTTTGAAAAGAAATGTACAATTTGATTTTCAAAAACATCATTAGATTTTTGGAAGACAATAAATTCACCATTTATTTATTTCAGCACCTCAATCTCATCTGTTAAATATTTACACAGTATTCACTAAAAATGCTTTTTATTTAAAAAAAAAAAACATTTTTAAAAATAAAATGTATTTTAATTCATTCAAAATTAATACATGGACGTTAACTTTACATTTCCGCACCGCATAGCCCTCGTTTCTTGATAGACATAACAATATATCGTCAATTTATTTGCAGCAGTTACTAGAAACATTTTATATATTTTTTTA
Organism: Idiotropiscis lumnitzeri; assembly: GCF_059441095.1. NCBI lineage: Eukaryota > Metazoa > Chordata > Actinopteri > Syngnathiformes > Syngnathidae > Idiotropiscis > Idiotropiscis lumnitzeri. Next base: position 43,262 of record NC_142401.1, on the reverse strand, counting down.
AATTGTATTTTATTCCTGCTCCCCATTTTTCCTAGAGACTCAAGTTTAATAGTTTAATATCAATTAATAATCATTTTCTCTTGCACTTGTCCTCATTCACCCTGCATTGATCACCAGCCAATCAGAGAGCAAACAAGCGTTAATACTCACGTTCACAGATATCGACAATTTGGAGTCTTTTAAATTTGCGTATATGGAGCGCACCCACTCAAGCACAGGAAGGAAAAGCAAACACACCCGAGCTGAGATTCGAACCCAAAACTTCTCTGTGAGGCGGGCGTGGTAACCACCACACACGAAATCATTAAAAATGATGGGTAAAGACGCAAACATTTATTCATTTTCAAGACTACGGTCATACATCGTCGTACCACATGGCTCTTGAGTCCCTGAGGACAACTAATTACGGAATTCATTGTTTTATTTTCAAAACAATAATGAATTTCAAAAAATACATGTCAAAATGATTACATATTGTTTTTCCTGAAAGAGGATATGTACCAATAGATGCAGCAGTCACTACAAAAAAAAGTTTTATTGGCCATAGGAGCAGACACAACAAAAATAATCCCAAGCAGATGCAAAACTATACAAATTGAAGAGCAACTTCTACACCTCTTAGTGTGATTCCTGATCAAGACACATTTTAAAACACATTAAACTCAAGAAATCCCCAAAATATGTCAATCATATGTTCTTGCATTACAGTATAACACGGCACAAAATCTACGACGGAAGCGGTGCTTCTGCATGTGTGGAAATTGTGAGCAGTTCATTTGATTTACAAAAGACAATCAGATGCGGAAAGTGGTCCCATTACTGCAGATTTGATTTTCCTTGTGTTCTCCCTCCTCCCACGAGCAGAGTCCGAGTGATTAGCTTATTTGCATTTTAGCTGTAAACATTCATCGGCTGTGCGTGCCCATCTTGTTTTATTCTCATGGCAGGCCAGCTGTTTGTTGATGAAAACATCGTTTGGAAGCGTCACGTCTCCTCAGTTCAGAGTCAAGTTGGAGTCGTATATCTCAATGTCACAAGTCAAGCACGGGTCCAATGGAAGGGGAAAAAGTGACCCCAAAGAAAGTTTGAATGATGGTGAAGCGGGAACATTTCATTGTCAGCCGGAATGTTCCACTTGTTGCATTTCTGCAGGAAATAGACAGATGGGCTTTGTTTATTTCAGCCATTCAGTAATAATGTAATTGTAAGTAATAACATAAATAAATGTGATTTTTTTTACAACTTTTTTGTCACTTAGAACATTGTGATACTTTTTCAGATATTTTTCCAATATATAACTTTGACACTGATATGGACGTTGTAATGTTTACACTGCTCCCCCAAGAAAAAAAAAATACAAACTAACCGAAAAATAATTTTTGTAGTACAGTACATTTGAACTTGATAAAAAGAAAATCCTTTTACAAACCGGCCAACAAATCAAAACACATACACTCACACACATCATGTTTTTCGACGACTATTTATTTGTGGCGCTTGTAACAGATATTTACTTAAATAATATCTTGTAATTAATGTAAAATCACTGAATATGATGCGTATTTTAAATCAAAGAATGTTCTAATAGCTTTGGCCATTGAATACAATCTAAACGGTGTCATTGTTTCAGGCATTTTCCTATGGATTTAGTTTTGCCCACAAGCACCAACACTCCTGTTGGTTTGCAAGCCGCAGTGATAACTTGAGCAGAGTGTTTTGTTTTAAGATGATGTTCGGCCAATATTTGAATTTGGCTTTGTAAAGTATACAAATTATCAAAAATAAAACTGAGTTAACGGAGTTATAATATTTAAGTGTGTTAAAATATATATTTTTTAAATTGGTTAATTTTGGCAGCCCTAATATATATGTCACACACACTCACATACTGATGTGGCGTCAGACTGAAGGTCCAACGTAAGAACCTAAGCCCAAGAGGGTTACCTTAAATATTAAGCCAAGCATGAATACAGCAAATACGGCGTGACACAGCTTCAGTGACGTAGCATTTGTGTGCCTACGTGTCAAACAATTCTGCAGCTGCATGCACACAACACACGCACACAAATGCATACTCCTGAAAAACAGCACACGTGTACAACAGTCAACACACAAATTTCCCATTTTGAGTGTGTGTCTAAAAATAAAGAGCACTATCAGAAAGCACAACCTGGACATGAAGCATTTAAAAATGAGCCACAGCTGCTCTCAGCTCAGTTTAGAATAGCAGCCAGATATGAGCTGAAGAGCGTCCAACAGCTGAGGCGAAACTACATTACAAACACGCACACGCACACAAGACATGCACAAAGTGGCACTTTGAAATTTACATGTTTGTTTGTGAAGGGATAAAAAACAGTGGTCCTCTTTCTGCATATACTATAATCAAGATGCTCTTCAATTCTGTCTCCTCTGACTCTGCGACTTGTGTGTGCGCGTGCGTGTGCATGTTTGTAATGTCCAGTTTGGCCTCAGACGTCCGCGCAGGTCATCAACTGTCGCGTTGACTTATTTGTAGTGAGGCACACGCAGTGTGAAAATGCAGGCTATCATTTTGCTTATCACGATGACTCCATATTGTTTTTTTCTGACGGGTGACAAAGATGTCGGGAAATGTGACACAAAATAGAAAAGTAAATGCTGATTTTGAAAATAACATTATTAAATGCACTTTCTTATGCAAAATGTAATTTTAGACCACTAATCCACTAATTTCCAGGATAATAGAAATCATACTCAAGATGAAAAACAATAATTTTCAACAAAATGATGAAATACATGGCTTTACTGTTTTTCTCACTTGCATGCATATATGAAAATAAAGTTGTATTGTTTTCAACTATTTTCAAAATGTGCAACTTTGATGAATTAATTTGAATGCGTTCAGAGTAAGCTAAATCATACATTGCCGTTATCAATTAAAACTTTGTATGAGGCTACTTTTGAGACATGCTGCACGCTGTTGTAGTTATGACAATATTAATTACACAAATGTATTGCAATGCATCATATTTTTGCATTTCAACTCATTAGCATAATAGTCATAGTACTGATACAGGGGTGCAAGGTTCACCAACATGGAGCTCATGGGCACTACGACACCACCGAGGCCCCTTGGGCCTGTTCTTCGAATTGCGATGGGATATTGTGACTTCCTAGGTATTTTGTTGAGGTGATCATTTGAAAGCGTAAACATATGCGGAGATGTATATACATGAAGTACTGCATGTTATCTGCTTCCTACATTGTTAAATTATTGTTGATTATTGTTGTGAGCAATCACCATCAGTGTCTTCACTTCGATACATGTAATTAATTCTTAATAGTCATATAGTGACGGTCGTTTGAGCTCATTTGTTATTTCAGATGTGTGTATGAAACTGGTAACACTTTGCATTAATCTAGCCAAGAAGTAGCTCTCAGTTTCCAAAAGGTCGCTGACCCCTACATAAGGCTCGTATATTCTCCATCATCAGCCGTCATCGTTTTCCTTTATGGCTCCTTGGCCTGTAAGGTCTAACTCTCTCCTTGCTAGTCATACACGCTCTGCTACCACTTTGCAATCATTAGAATAATATCATACTAATTGGTTTGATGGCATTTTATAAAGCCTTAATAGAGAGCTATAGATCAGCTCATAAAAGCTTCTACTGGCCAAATGATGAACATGCAATCATTGTTGAAATGTGCTATAATTAACGGATAATTATAAATTAGATTATATATTTATAATGGACAGGCATTAGGAGGGTTTCCTTACACTAGATACTAGATATGTTTATACTGTGTATATTTGCATGCTTTTTATGAATGTCTGCTGCTAATGTTCTACATTAACGGCTACATTACGCCGCCGACTCTGTGTGATCTATATCTTTGCTGCTGTAACACTTCAAATTTCCCCATTGTGGGACTAATAAAGGACATCTTTATCTTTACCCTCTTAAGAATTCATGACACGACCATTCACCGATTTTTCTTAAGCAGTCGATAAACACTTTATAACAATTGTGTTACTGTAACGCTATAGCAAATCCTCCTCCTACAAACGACTAATGGGAGAAATGAGATAAATAGGCAGTAATGTGACTGCGAAAAATCATCTACGGTCACATTACACTTTAAAAATGAAGCATATTTGCTCTTCAATTTCTCAAGTCAGATCAACAAAAGGTGAGGACCATATTTGTTCCTACGACGAGATCATCACGGCCCGTTTTGGGACGTAATTGTTTGTGAAGGCCGAGCGGATGATAAGCAGAGCCGCCAAAGTGGACGGTAATGATTACCGCGTTGCGTTCAAGGACGCTCGGCCTCCACTTTCCACTCACACTGCCGAGGTCCTTCGAGATTTTGTAATAACCGAGGGAGCACCTGCAGTGAACACATGTTTGCTCGTTTGTGTCTGGATATTGTCATGTGCACTAACCGGTCGTTGGTATGTGCTGCAGCACTTTTCTCATATTGCGACTTCAAAAGCATGGGATTTTTTTTTTTTTCAGTAACTGATACATGGATGTGCGTGTTGGCGTGAGTGTGTGTGTGTGTGTGTGTGTGTGCGTTTGTGTCAGAGAGAGGGTTTTGCTGATCAAGGTAAACATAAAATGATCTCTGTTTACAGATTATACACACACACGCACCCACACACACACTCATTGGTGCACACTTCTGCACCGCTAATGAAAGATGACAACACACACACACGCACGCACACCCCAGTGCACACGCACGCATGACCCTAACCCGAGTCCACACACCTTCCAAATGGCTCACAAGTGTTTCCAATCTAAAGGTTCCTGCTTGTCTGGGCCCCGAGCGCAGCCGCCTGATTGCGCGACACTGGATACAACATACAACATGCAACATAAATCCCCACACGAGGGGCGAAGGGCCATGCATGCCTTTTTCGCTTCACCTGCACAACAATCAAGTAGACGTTAAAATGTTTTGAAGATGATCTGATGCAGCCAATTATTATTCGCTTTCTTTCTTGGAATATTATTGAGATGATGAAATGCTCTTATTATACAGATGATTTGCTTGGATTTTGTGCCATTGTTTTTTTTTTAATCTATGCTAGTATTTACTTTCTTTTTACTTTAATTACCCAAAGTGTAGATTGCATTCGGCTCAAATCGATCAAATTGTTTCGAATAATTAAGATGACTGAAACAAACTCATACTGATATTTTGGTCACTTTCCAATTGCGTTCATACACACGTCAAGCAAATTTCAAATATGAAAACTTTTGAAGGCTTCAACAAATCACTCAATCACACGTAAATGCATTTGTGTGACATATTGATACTCAATTGCTTGACCCAAATAGAATCTACGTCAATTAAATTGTTTCCTTCCTGCCTCGTTATTTATTTGTCAAGCTCAAAGGCAAACGACGCCGCTCAAAAGCGGTCGAGCGCTGAACGCAAACAGGCAGGCCTGTACACCCATGTCATAAAGGATTCGAGTTTGTCCGTGTGTGCACGTGTGCGTACGTTCGTACCTGAGCGTTAGCAATGGGGCGTCCGCTGAACCTGGAGGACAGACGGCAAGAAAGCGGTGGAAGCAACAGTGGTTGAAAAGGTGAAAGGATGCAGATTGACGAAGCTTTAAATAAGAAATTGACAAAAGAGCGTGAGCAAAGACGTCCTAGTGGCTAGCTGACATGGCCCAAGCACCCTCCATCCTCCAGACGGAGAAAGCGTAGCTCAGCCTCTCGTGGGCCAGGTAGTTGCAGCTGGCCAGTTTAGCGTCCATCTCGTCACTCTGCAGCACCTGGTACAGGAAGTCGATGTAGCGTGACGCCAGCTTCAGGATCTGGATCTTGCTCAGCTTGTCCGAAGGCAGCGTCGGAATGATCTTGCGCAGCGAGGCGAAGGCGTCGTTGAGGGACTGGGTGCGCTGGCGCTCCCGCACGTTGGCGATCACCCGCTGGGAGTGGAGGTCCTCAAAGGGCGGGTCGGGCCGCGGACCTAACGAGGCGGGGGCCAGACTCACCACGGCCGAGGGACTCTTCTTCACCCTCTTGGGCCCGGATGGCTGGAGGTCGCTGGGACTGCCGGCGGCGCTGTCCTCCGTCTGCGCTGGATTCTCTTTCTTGGGATGAGGGGATCGTTTTCGGTGAGCTGACTGCTGACTCTTCTTGGAGGCCCTTTCCAGTTCTTCTTCGCTGGCCCCCAGACCTCCTTCAGGGGAGTTGGTGCAGGACACCTCTTCTCTCATCTTCCACCTCCCAAAGCCTTCTCTCTCTAGCCTTGCAGACAGCTGGAAAAAAAGATTTGACTTGTTCTTGTCCTATGACTGCTTCTCCATCGGTGTTCTTTCTCAAATTGCCACTTGTTCAACTTTCACATTTCCTTCACAACCTGGCAGACGGAACAACAACAAACCATCTGACAGGCCACCCCACCGTCACCCTTTTTATAACCAAACGCTGACTTGGAGACTGTGGGCACATTTCATTGGTTTAACACACTTCCAGGGGGTGTGGTCAGGGCAGGGAAGCAGGAAGTGTGTCTCTATTGGGCGGGTGAAGAGAGGATGGAGGTAAGTGGTCCTCTTGGCCTATCACAAGTCCCGACTTCATGTTGCAGAAATGACGGAGGCTTTATGCTTTCCAAATTAGGTCCACATGTACAAGATCACACAAATAGTTAACGGGAGGGAAGACTTGAAAGCCGACGTTTGGTATCAAAAGGAAGTCACATTCTTGAGAATTCACAAAACAGTCAGGGAAAAAGAACGTCATGATGTCTTGAATTAAAATTTCCTTGGCTAAAGGGCAAAACCTCCTTTGCGGGGTTTTCCGTTCTGCTTAGTTTACATTCGATGGAGGCGACAAGAAAGATTTCCCTCACTCAACACTTTTAACACAATTTGTTTTTTTCAAAAAGTGAATTTTTTTCAGATTTTGCACTACGGCAATCAAATTGGCCTGAGCATGTTGAATTGACAAAAACAAAAGAGTTAAGTTGTTGAAAACACTCCTGACTCCTGATTTACAAAACATTGCACGTTATGATCCCCCTTTTTTTTTGGAGGGGGGGGGGTTGTATTTCACAAGGACAGACCATGACGTCCTGCAAAAAAAAAAAAAATGGACTTGAGGATTCCCCCACTGGAGACGCTGAAGCATAAAACCTCTAACACCTGACCAAGGCTGGTTTCACTGATGAGCCAACGCCTCAGCTGTGCTTTTCAGTGACAGAACAACCTTTGAACCCCCCATGGCCCAACGACCTGAGACTGCAGAGGTGAGAGAGCACCTAATTGTGCTATCCATGTCCTCGGGCTCACGTCAACACATGTTTCTCTTCCTCCATTTGGGAACCAAAAAGCTGTGGATTGCGGACTCCCTTTGAACAAACTGGCGGTGGTGACGCAGCGGACCGCTTCTCTCCAAAACATGTTGTGGAATGACGACCCGTTTGGATGCCACATCTGCCTCGCAGTCAAATGGTTCTGGGTTTGAAGCTCAGCTCCAGGTTGTATCGGCTGCCATAGGCTGTGGGTGGTCTTGATTTTTATTTTGACATGAAATGCATGCTCAATTCACAATTCGGTTGTGTGTATTTAATTGTATTTCCCAACCAAAACAGGAAAAAAGCCAAAGCAAATGCACTAAATACACGTGGAGTTACTAAAAGAAAAAAAAAACTTGTGTAGTTACTCAATTTGCTGCATCATCACCAAATGGATCCGGACCGCGGGATGGTTCGGACCGGACCCATGGCCAATCTATGATGAATTTCTTTTTCAGGGCGCATTCGCAAACGTTGGCGCTGCAATTCTAGTAAATACTGAAAAGGCGTCACTGATTTGAGCCAATCAAATCTTTTGTTTACGATCCACTGCCAATTGCGCAGCAGACCGGAAGAAAGTGCTGCTGACAGTATGCCTTGCTAAAAAGTTAGCGAGGTCGATGCGTCTTGTTTTAAATGAATGGACAGAGTTTAGTTTGGTTCTGGCTGCAGCCAATTCAAAATCAGTGTGCATCATATGCTCCGAAACCGTTGCAACATTGCGAAGCGCCACTACGAAGCAAAGCACCGCCCTTTTGTGCACAGTTATCCGCTGACGTTTGAGGTGAGCGCAGGCAAAAACATCGAACTTCGAGTGCAGTAGAACAGATTTTTACATTTTCGTTTTCATCCCAGCGGCATGCAAACGAATATTCAGTAAAATAGAATAGAATAGAATAGAATAGAAATCCCTTTATTGTCATTGTACTCAAGTGTGCAACGAGATTAGAGGGCTCCCCTCTCCAGTGCAATACAACAATAATACAGACAAATATATAAATTAGATAAATAAAGAAGACAGTGCAATGGTATCATGGATTTTGGGAAACATAAAAAACGTTCAAGTGATGGGGAAGTTGTGAAGGAGTGCTTAAATGTGGTTGCACAAACATTATATAAAGGAAAATACAATGCCCAGATGTGTGAAATAATCGACCAAATCCCAATGGCCCTGACTTCGTTCCAACCCAGATTTAAGTCACTGGCAGGGCAGTCACAAACTCATTTTTCTCATTAAGAGAAGTTAAAAAAATATTCAAAAGAAAAAGTGGTGTCAAAGCTCATTTTGAATTCGTTTTTCATGAGGACAGCCCTTTTTATTGATTGTGTACTGAACATGTTGACCTGGTTTACTTGGATAATTAGGCTTTCCGTTTTTAACTCTTTAATTAAAAAAAAAAGGTCAAAGATGTTACCTCAATGCTTAGCACTTGATATAGTTCTGCAGGAGATATTTTACTGTTTTTTCTGGAAGTGGCAGCCTTAAATTCCTGGAGCCACATTTTCTTGAATGTGAAATAAACGCCTTATATTTGTTTGACTGGCAAAGGTGTTTAATGGGAACATTGCTAAATATTTAGTATATAAGTGCGCTCTGTTGAAAATGACTAAATATTGAAACTATATAAAAATGTGAACATAGGCTAGACATTTCGGGAAGTTGGACTTTGGCTCGGTCCTTTTAATTGGAAGAAATTTTCGTCGTGGACCTCTGTGACTTTTAATTGACTACCTCTGATCTATGATGATGTTTTAAACTCCCCAATTTTTGGTTTGGACTTAGGTTCTTTTAGTGTGCCATGAATATCTTTCTTCTATTTCATACTTGCGTCGGAAGTTCTTCTTCTTCCTCTTGAGAAAAAGAAGGAGCAGAAGAGTTGTCATGGCAATTAGCTACGTTTACGCAACTAAGATTTACAGCACTGTTATGGCCCACAGCTAAATTGTCTTCTTTTTAGTACACGCACGTGTGTGGATGAGGGGGGTGCGCGGGGGTGGGGGCCTCTTCCCCCAAATCGTTCCTGATTGGTCGCCCCGCCTCCAACTCAGCCACCCAATCAGGACGGGGTAGATGGACCGATTGCTTTCAGGTGTGCCACCAGCGACAGTTAAAAAAAAAAAAAAAGAAAAGAAAGGAAAAGGCTGTTCCCTGTAGACCTGTGTCATGTCTTGTTTTGTCCTGTGTGTAATTTAGTTCCTCTTCCTTTTTGTGAGTGTGAGTTGTACCACTCTCTTTCTTGTTGTGCACATTTTAGTTCTTAGCCATTCATTTTTTTAGCCACAATTCTTTCGTGTTTAGGATCGTCGCCGTACCATCTTCACCTAATTAATTCACTTGACACTTTATTCATACTGTGCACACGGACATGTTATGTTCGTGATTGATTTTGTGTCTCCGCGTTCGTACTCCCCCACGATAGCGCACCACTTGACTTTCATTGACTTTCCTTGCTGAAGTAAGCCGAAGTGACCTCAGAAATGGTTCAAAGTGGACCTGGACTGTGTGGGTGTGATTGTGTGTGAGGATCTTTGATGAGCCCCATGATTGCACCGGTTTACATTTCATTCAACGGAAAGTAGTTTGCCCCCATTTGGGTTCAATCAACTTGAAAGTCACTTGGCTTTCAAAAGCAGAGAGACGGTGAACTTACATGAGGCTGGATGTTACAAAACAGGAATGGCCCACTCTTGGATTAACGGTTTTCGATTTGGCTTTATTGGAGACGGCGGAGGGACCGGAAAGCCATTGTTGCCGTCAGTTTACCTTTTTAGCAAAAGCGTGGCCTCGTGCCACCGTGATGGAAAACATGCGTGAACGAAGTGAGGGGGCCAAGCTGGAATGTCACAGATTTGCGGGAAGAGAAGGAGAAAATGGGGAAAGAAAGGCGGGGGGGCTGTCCAAACAGAACCAGATGCAGGAGTGTGGAGGCCCGTTTGATCTCGGTCCTCATCGGCTGATTGATGTTGCACATTTCATTTTCTTGTCAGAGCCTTGACATAATGTTTCACTAAACACTTGGGCTCGGCTTTTGTCTTTGCCTTATTTCTGCAGTGGTCATAATTAACCCTTTCTGTGGCTGAGAATAGATCACAGGTATATTGATATATATCAGTGTATAGATAGACTTGCACACAGGGGCCGGGGGAGGGGTCTTGGGTATCAAAGGAGGCCGCGATATGTATTGTCTGTTGGGCTCTCTCCACCATATGGTTTGCTCTGAAATGAAATACGGCCATGGTGAAGTGTTTGAAGAGCTCCGGGGAAATAAAAGAGAAAAACAGTTTTCTTTAAGTTCATAATGCAGTCAATTCAATTACCATCATATGGCGAAAGGTCGACGAACTGCCGAGAGAAGGTGTAGAACACTGTGACCGATCCTAAGTGATGGATTTAGAAATCCATACAGCCTCAACAAAAACCGACCCTAAAGTTCCCCCCTTGACTTGACGCGGGGAGTCTTCGCCCTCTCGGCTGCTGTTCTTGACGTTTGTGCACACATGCCCCCCGAACCCCACCCCACCACAGCCACAGCCACACAGCCATCCTTCCATGGCTCCATCCCTCCTGAGGAGCCGCGAGTGGCACAAAGGCACACATCTGGGACCCATTTCCCCCCTGGAGAAGCCCTTCCTGTGGGGTATCCACTTAGAGTGACTGGGGGAGGAGAAAGGTGGGGGTGGGCTGAGGGTGCAGTGTTAGGTGGGGGTGGGGGATGGAAGGGGGGAGGTTAATTAACTAATAATGAGGACAGGAGGTGTGGGTGATAAGCAGGTTGAATCAACGCTGAGGTTGAAGACAAAGTGATTCCAGCATTTCGTCAAATCCTTTTTTTCTTTTTGAGTTTCAATTTAAAAGCCTTCTTAAAAACACGAGACTTTGTTCTTTTATTTGTGCTTTAGGGTTTTTATGTTTCTAATTTAATGTTTTAACTGTCTTTGTTGTTGTATGACTATTTTTTACTCCTAGTGCAGCATTTTGTATGGTTGTTGTAAAGCACTCCCTGAAATTTTACATTCAGTCGTATCGAGGAATTTAAGGTGCACAAAGAAAAGGAACCAATGGAAGCACGTTTTAAGATGTTTTCATGGTTGGTGTACTGCAGTATTGCAGAAGTACAAAGTCTAGACAAAGTCTGGTAGGCTTTGTCGCTACCCCACCGAGTGTTTATAGTCTGGCGAGTTGAAGGTTCTCGTCAAATTGGCTGATTGGAACACAAGATGCCAAAAATGGTGCTCAGCAAATTCGATAGATATGTTTCTTTTTTTTTTTTTTTTTGTGCAAACTTTGTGAAATCGGAATTCAGCATCAAAATCAACCCGTTTTTATCCATCTCAAGGGTTGGTTGGCTATTTTGCCCGTTGCTGTCAACCGAAAAAGACATCACAGTGCCTCAGGAATCGGCATAAAAGCAACGTGGGCATCGCAATGCTATTTTCAATGGACATTAGATGGCAACCCTTGATGATTAAAAATGGGTAGATTTTGCTGCTTAATTCATAGTCTACATACACAATAGGAATCAAAATGACACGTTTCAGCTAGGGCTGCACAGTGGACAACTGGTTAGCACGATGACCCCACAGTTCAGAGGTGCAGGATTTGATTCAGGCTCCGGCCTTCCTGAGTGGAGTTTGCATGTTCTCCCTGTGCCTATGTGGCTTTTTGCCGGGCACTTGGGTTTCCTCCCACATTCCAAAAACATGCATGGTAGGTTGATTGAACACTCTAAATTGGCCCTTGGTGTGTGTGTGTTTGGGGGGGGGGGTGCGTGTGTGCGTGTGTGTGTGTGTGTGTGTGTGAGGGGGGGGGTGAGAGAATGGTTATTCATCTTTGTGTGCTCTGCGATTGGCTGGCATCCAGTCCAGGGTATAGGCCCGCCTACTGCCAGTCGACAGCTGGGATTGACTCCAGCCTGTCCATGACCCTCGTGAGGAGAAGTGGTTCAGAGAATGGCTGTTTCAACTAGTGTTGCATAGAACATATTATTGAAAATGCAGTTTTTGACTTGATGCCCCCTTTAAGTTTGCTACTTCATAAATATTACTATTCATAGCTATTATATTGTTATTATAGTGTCATTTTTATCAGGAGCTGAAGTGCTGAAGAAAAAAACGAGCACAGATTTGGAACTGGCGCAAAAAAAATCTAGAAAAGTTTATATTTCATCTCTGATTAAAAAAATAAATAAATAAAAATCTGTAAACATTTGAGCAATCGTTTTCCATAGTCACGACAAGTAGGTAGTACAAGGTACGAGTTCACTCCTCTTGGCTCCTGCGCCGAAAAAGGGACATCAGTCATGATTATTTTCTTTGATGAAAACATACTGGTTGTTTGATTGTGAAGTTGAGAGCATTTCAAATGTTGTATATTCGAACAGTGACATTTGAGCGAAAAAAATGAGCAAACCTCCATCTGTTGAGAATCATACGATAAGATCACAAGCTCCAAAGCAGCCACCAAGTGGACCCTGAGGTGAGATTGCGTTCACAAATGTATGCAGTCGCAGGAGGGCTTCAAAAACCGCACGCTCCCCTGCTGCGTGCTTGCCTAGATTATTCTTGCGTAGCTGCACCTTATCATCTTGCATTAGCTTCTAATTTATCATAATATTTAGGTCAGAGGCTTCCTTCAAATATCCTTGCTTTCATGTGTCATTTAGCTCATATCCTGCCCTGGCTCTGATTTCACTGTTTACGTTCATGGCTCGGTCCCCCTGGAGCCCACAGCCGAGAACGAACCGAATCATGCTGCGTCGGGCCGTGGCTCACTTTTTGGGCATTTTTAGACTGCGTGATTGTGACAAGTGGAGCTCCGTTGTGGACCATTTTTTGAAGTAAGCCCATAAAAGTCACCACTGATGGTTGTCTATTGTTACCTTTAAGTTGATGCAAAGAATGTAATTCTTTGAATAAACAGCTCCATTGCAGCCTATCAAAGCGAAAACCCACATAACACCATCTCGAGTTTGGGAGATGCATTGGGATAACATCTAAGCAAAGCCTCAGTTTCCTCATTGGACACTTCTTAAATGATTTGATGGATGGGGACATCAGGAAATAATCAGCGAATACGAAAATACTATCCTCCATCCATTTTCGACACCACATATGCTAATTAAGGTCGCAGGTGTGCTGGGGCCGATCCTAGCCGTCTTTGGGCTGGAGGCGGGGTTCACCCTTGTTTGAAAGGCCGCCAACCAATTGCAGGCCACATAGAGACAAACAAACTCACACGCAATGACAATTTACGAGTCTTCAGTGAATATAAAAATCATGTTTTTGGCACTCAGGAGGAAACCTGAGTGCCGGCAAGCACGGGGAGAATATGCAAACGCCACATAGGAAGACTTCAACCCAGATTTGAACCTTCAGCAGCAAAAGTCTGAGGTGGAAGTTTGAACCAACCTCCTACGGTGCCACATCAATTTTTTTTCCACTTGTTACGATCACAATTTATTATTATTATTATTATTATTATTATTATACGAGCGGACTGGTTATCACGTCCACTTTACAGTGCAGAGTTCATGGGTTTGATTTTGGCCCCGCCTTCCTGGGTGGAGTTAGCATGTTTTCCCAATGCCGGTGTGGGTTTTGTCCGGTTTTCTCACACATTCCAAAAACATGCGTGAAAGGTTGATCGAACTCTCTAGATTGTGTCTGTTAGTGTGAATGGTTGTTCATCTCTGTGTGCCCTGCGATTGGCTGGCAAACAGTCGAGGGTATCCGGCTGGGCTGGGGTGGCCTCCAACATGTCCGCGAACCTCGTGAGAAAAAGCGCTTTAGTTAATGGATGTATTATTTCATCTGAAACCGCTAGAGACTTAAGACCCAATTTGACGAGGATGGAAAGTGATTCTGTTTGCGTGGCTATCAAAGAGAGTGTGACCAGCCGGAAGGTTTGCATGGACATGCCGCATCACGTCCACATGTGTAAACACGAGGTCATATGGTCTTTGTGTGCATGCGCTAATGTAAAACACATCCGAGGTCCAAGTGTTGATAGGAACCTTCAAGTGACCCCGATTCTTGAAGAGGACAACGCTAGGAGATAAATTAACAGCAGAATTTCGATTGGCATCTAGTTGCTTATGTTGACATACAAAGTGGCGAGAGTGCAAAACAAAATGTTTTTGCATATTCGTCACACTATTTATAGCAAGTCAGCACATGAAAATCATTTTCACCGCTGTGTCAGCAGCTGAAATTCATTGCAGTCAGTTCGATTTGTGTGCAAAAGCTTGCAATGACCATCTGCTGGCCTCTGCGTGCTTTACCAGCTCTCTCGATTGCTGCTCAAGGAAAATCTGAAATTGTCACGTCATGTAACGTGTAATGGAAGGTGATGTTGTTGGTTGAAAACAATACAGCCATGCCTCTTGTGTGCGTGTGCGCGTGTGTGTGTGTGTGTTTTTGTTTTGTTTTTTAATTCTTTAAAAAAAATCATCCAACCATCCATTTTCAATACCTCTTTTCCTCACTAGGGTCAATCGGCCTGCCATGCATGTTTTTGGAATGTGGGAGTAACCGGAGGAAACCCACGCAGGCACGGGGAGAACATACAAACTCCACACAGAAAGGCCGAAGCCGGGATGGAACCCACGACCGATGCTGTTTCTCACTGTGAGGCCATCGTGCTAACCAGTCGGGCCACCGTGCCGCCCTGAAAAAGACTATTCATGTGAAATTCTGAATGAAAGAAGTGACATAGCTTGAAATTTCATCTCCTGTAAATGCTAATGCTAATGCCGACTGCGAACAGTGTCAAGGTGACAGTTGAAACATGAGAAGCTACTTCCGTAATGAACAGGCTTCAAGTTAAAAAATTCCCTTTTTGACACATTACATCTCACTTGCCATTATGTACGTCAATCAATTAATCTACCCCAGCAACATGATAGGAAATTAAATGATCTTCCATCAGATGGCAGAAATTGCATCAAACCTTTTGGGGGGTAGGGGGGATGCCTTAGTGTAGAGTGGTCATATTCCACATCAGAGGTTGTAGGTTTGATCCCCGACCGTTGTGACAGTGTCCTTGAGCAAGATACAAAAAAGCCAAACAGAAATGAGTCACTTTGCTGAAATCTTGCACAATATGCTGATAAATTATAGAAACATGAGCCATCTCTTCCCACTTTGGAGGGATTTCTTTCTCCCCCCCCCCAAAAAAAAATGGGTGACATCTAATGTGTTCAAATTTGGAGATTCCGGTGTACTGACGTTCTTGGTCACCTAATCGCTGACTCCAGACACACAAACATGATCTGCATTCTCCAAATATTCCCATGTTTTCATTGATGCCATGATTCACATCTACCCAATTCTGCAGCATCAAAAGGAAAAGATCTTACAAGTGATTCGTGATTCACTTTTTTTTAAAAATATGTAATCATCTTCTATCTGGATATCTTACTATCTGGGGCAATGAAAGGCCTTTGTTGGGAATCCCAAATCCCAACGACACGTGAGCAATATCTGTAATCTCACACTTCAAGTATGAGTTAGGGGAACTAGCGTCCGCTTGGGATCTGCAAGATCTGACGCTATCACGCATCCCCCCCGGCTGCCTCAGATGTACAGTCAAACGGCGTCTTGTGTGCAAGCTGCAAAGGAATGTTACGTTTCTACAACAGAGCCATTGCATTAGAAACGTCAACAAAGCTCAGCGGCCCCGCTTCAAAGTCGTTGGCCTTCACATCGAATCAATCCCTACTTCCATTAGATTAGGTGATTTTACCAAAGTTACATAGTGCAAACATTTCTTCATGGCTTTTCGAATCCCTCGTTCTGGTTCTGGTTCCCACATCAAACGCACCCTGTCATGGCAGATCCCTTTGTGCTCGCTGCAAATGGCAAATGTGTCTCCTTAAAATGTTTCAGATGCAAGCACGCAGACGCAGCCGCGACGGTGACTTTGATGACTTCTATGCAGGCCGTGCTAAAACGCAACGGCGTCATTTCGACACAGGAAAGCAAAATGTGACGGACATCCTACGGCAGATAATACGAGGTGGCAAACGTATGAATCATTCTATAGTCGGATACTTGGGTAAGAAACGACTTTGGGAAATGTACTAAATTAACTCCTGTGCTTGGTAAAAAGGACATACTCTGTACATACCGCAAAAGCGAAAAATGTTTTTTTTTACTCATATACCATAACCATTTTGATAACTTTGTGTAATAAAAAAAACTAGCTAGCATTAAGTCGGGCATTTATGCTATCAAAATGTGTTCCAATTGCTTTACTAATGTTGCCACCTGAAATCCACAATCTTTAAAATAAAGACATTTACAATGAATCTTATTAATATGCATATCCCCGTTTAAACCTTTTTTTATCCAGTCCAGTGTGTTTTTTACTTTAAGTACAATAAAAAATAGATTAATTTTATTTGCATCTAATGCTGCATAATGTTACAGTGGTTTACAATAATGAATATAGTTTTTAGACCTAACTCCTCTCCAGTTTGAGGAACACTTAGGTCAGGTTTCTTGGTGTATTTGAATGTTGGTCATTATAGTGATACTTGGAAACCTAAATTGTTGTTGTTGTAATTTTTAGGTGTTATTTGGAGTAAAAAAAAAAAAACTCCTGATATTGCTGTATTTTAGGCTGTCACAAGACACAACACATCACTGCCAATCATTTTTGAAGGCAATAACATCATACAATTTTCATGAATTAATTGGTGGGGAAAACCTTGCTTCATCAACTAGAATGCTTCCTGTTTCCCGCATGTTGCCCGCATCCCTATTTTTTTTCCACGTCGCTCAAGCTCATGATCTCATTTGACTTTACCTCGATGTTTTCACCTTTTGATATGTCACGCCGTCACTGTACATGTTGAAAAGAGGAACAAACCTATTTGGACAAATTAACAACTAGGAAATGCAGATTACTGATTTCCAAAAATACATGCTGAAGTAAAGTTCAGATACTGTACTTAAAAGTTGTTTTTGTTTTTTTCTAACACCCATAATTACTTCTCACTACTGCTAATGAGCGACGCAATAAGCTGCCTATGTTGAGATGCAGTTTGTAAGTAAAGCAGATCAATTGAGCTAGATACTGCTGAAAAATCTGTTGGCTCACTGCCTCATTCTGCAGAAGTTGCTTGGAAATCATTCCGGGAGCGCTGTCTTAAAATGCTAAAGTAACTTCTTGATTTATTGATGTGTTGCATTGATTTTTAAAAATATTTTAATGATACTCACCAGCAGTACTTGTTTAATTTTGATGTTGGCTATACAGTATACAAAGTGTGGAGTCTATGCAACCTCCAAGCACAGTTGACAAAAGTCCACAGATGCGCTGAATACATATATTAATCAATGTCCGATGGTCCTTGAAGGACCCATACTAAGTAATTTAGGGACCTTTCCCCTCCCTGCTTACCTGAAGATGAAAGTGAGTGTACAGCACTTATGTACACGCGTGTGTGCATGCGCACATGCAAAAAAAAATTGGCTGCTGTTAATAAGCTGCAGCAAGTTAGGTAGTTGAAAGGCTAAATTATAAACACCCGCACTGTGCCAGACTGCATTCAGTACTTTAAGACTACTTCCTTTCCTAATTTGTGTAGAAAGCGGTCCCATAATTAAATAAAATGAGGTCCCTCCCCTCTTCACATACCGTGTGTGCGTGCGTGTGTGTGTCCATCCGCTGGGTGGAAATTGAGATAGGTAGTTTTTCCGTTTCCTCGTGTTGAAGTTTATAACACTCAGCTAAAAGTGTTACTGCGGTGATATGAGAACATTGCATTTAGCAAGATGCAAGCAGACTGTGGGAGCTTGTTCAATGCAATTAGGACAGAAACAATGGAGTGAAGACTGCTTATTGTGAACAAACAATGAACATACATATGGAAAACAGCACCACATAGTGAAGGCATCTTTTTCACATCAACTTCAAAACTCACTGCAACCAAATCAAACAGCAGAAAGCAGCCAGCAGCTCCAGTTTGAGGGACAACATTCAAATATGGAAAGTTGAATATGTTTTCTTCACACCGGCAGGTCATTGGCTGGCATTTATTTTCGCTTCGGCGATGCAGTGGGCTGTTTTCCTTCAGAAATGTTTCTCAGGCCACCAGGCGTGCTGTTCATGCAAATGTTGGTGCAAATGTCAACGTTAACAGCCAGCAGTGACCTTTTGCTTATGGCTAACTCCACTAACCCTTTCTTATTAAAACAAGTTGTCTTGCTTCACAAAACCACAAATGAATTAAATATTTTGCGGAAACAAAAACTGTGAAATAGTCCTTTTCAGTAAAAGTTGATGTGCGCGCGTGGGTGTGCGTGCGCGTGTTTTAGTTGACACACAAATCCACGAATCAGCAATCTGGGATATCAAGAGTATTGTTGGAGTGTTAAGGCCCCCTACTGGCAATTGCGTGAAACTGCAATGACTACAATTTGACAATTTAACAGAGACGATGGACACTGCCCAAGGCCTTCAGAATCAACATTGATAGCCATTGCAACTCAAACTATTGTAGCAATGTTTCTTTTAACCATTCAGATTTGAAATTCTCTTAAGGCCAACATAGGGTCATCATCAGTCCATCCTCTGATTGGTGAGTCAGACGAAGCCAATTTTCTAATCAGCAACTATGGAGCATATATATATAGCGGCCCCTAAGTTTAACCGAATGGAAGCTCCGCAGGAGGAGGGCATGCTCGCGTCACAGTTAAGCCGAAGAGGAGCACCTCTTCCGCCCGGGCACAAGCGGAGCGCGAGGCTGTCAGTTATGAATGAATAAATGAATAAATAAATAAATGAACCTTTCATTTCACAGGGTACACCGGACGGCGTACCAGCAGGTAAAAGTTGAAGTAATTAAATAAATACAAAAAGAAGTAATTGAATAAATACAAAAATAATGGCTGGGGAATAAAAAAATAAGTTTTAATAATAATTTTTTTTTTTTTTTGTTATAACATGAATTTCACTCTCTCTCTACCCGTATATATATATATATATATATATTATTTTTTTTTTTTTTTTAAGCATTTTTGAAGGTGCGCCGCTACTTCGCGGATTTTCAGTTTTCGCGGGTGGTCTCGTTCACCATTATCCGCGATAACCGAGGGTTCACTGTATATCAAAATTTCTGAGCCAGAGCAATTTAACTGTTTTTGTTATGAAGCTATAGAGACCTGAGAATGTGTATTTTCAGATTACACGAGTACCGAAATGTTTGTTTGAGGGTTTTTTATTATTATTATTATTTTCATGCTTCACTGAGAAATGTTTTGTTTAATTTTGCTGGATATTCGATTGGAAAAAATACTTGATAGACAGATGGGGAGATAGTAGCCTACAGCGGTTAGTTGCACGAAAACTAAAAGATTTAAAACATTTCTACAATGGAGCAAGATTATACATAAGCATTGTATATGTCAGGCTTTCATGGATACTTTATGAATATGATTATGAATTGATTTACTAATTCCTAGCGCAGATAGCGCAGCGGCAACGCCACGTGTTTTGTCCTAGTGTCGTTGCTGTACTTGACGATCAAAGATGGTCGACTTTTTGCGCATGCGCGAAATAGGTTCACAGACCGTGTATTGACAGTTCATGCAAAAAGAGAAACAGCTGTTGCATTGCATTTCATTGCTTCCGATATGTCGCGCGTCAGCCAAATGCAAGCGTTCCAGATCCATTTAAGCGAACGCTTTACCAGCTTGGCCATGGAAATATTTCAAGAAGTGGCTCTCATTGTCAAAGGATACCAAGAGGAGAACGACTGCCTGCGCTCCTTATTGAACAATGAGCTCAATATAACCAGCATCGGTTTGTAACATTCACATTTAGCTTTTGAATCACGGGGATGAAATATATTAACACTATGCTCGTTTCAAGTAACTGTATTTAGATACTTTCCTTCTGAGCCCTAAAAGTTGTGTGTGTTGTGGTTGTTTGCGTTTCACTTTTGATTTCTGTTTGCCAAGTCGCCAATTTCCGTAATTAGAATTAGAATTAGAATTAGAAATCCCTTTATTGTCATTGTACTCAAGAGTGCTACGAGATGAGAGAGCTCCCCTCTCCAGTGCAATACAACAATAATACAGACAAATATATAAATTAGATAAATAAGAGAGTGCAATGGAAAATAATACTGAATAGGGTATATAAAAACACATCACGATGCTGTTCTGCAAGGTACGGTGCTTCTATGTAATGTAATGTTCTTCTCTAGAGTCTTAAGTCAATTGAAACAAATGCCATGCAGCCAAATTCAGTCCACTGCTGGACCATAATATTCAGTACACGAACACCTGTAAAATCTTTTTGTATTCAATACGTGATGTTTCAAAATTCTAATGCTCAGATTTAATAACACTGTACAATACATTTACCGTAATATTAGGCACACCTGCAAAGTCGGGTAGCACCCAATATGTAAATGCTAAGAAAATTCTATTGCTCAGATTTGAATAAAAGATTAAATAATTCAAACGCTTCCTCTTGGATTAATGAAGTCACATATTGTTTCTTTTCAGATCTATTGGGATGGCCTTAAATGCACAATCATTAAAAGTCATACATACAAATACAATAGAATTAAAAGCTTGACGCAAACTGCCAGTCCCCAGATTGTTTCCGAACCTAGTTGCCAGGTTATGGGCAGAGAACTGTGTGGAGGCATTTTTTAATTTGTTTATTTGTGAACAGCACAATTAGCAAAACTCTGATTGGCTCACTCACAAACCCCTTTTTTTTAAATAATAGGCAGCCCACAGAAGATTTACTTGGTTGTTTATTTTCACACTCGATGGTTTGGCAGGCACTCCAGAGACCCGACAACAATTATATGCAGTGAACCCTCGGTTATCGCGGTTAATGGGGACCGAGACCACCCGCGAAAACTGAAAATCCGCGAAGTAGCGGCGCACCTTCAAAAATGCTTAAAAAAAAAATAAATAAATAAATAAATATATATATATGTATATATATATATATATACGGGTAGAGAGAGAGTGAAATTCATGTTATAACAAAAAAAAAATAATTATTATTAAAACTTATTATTTTTTTATTCCCCAGCCATTATTTTTGTATTTATTCAATTACTTCTTTTTGTATTTATTTAATTACTTCGACCTTTACCTGCTGGTACGCCGTCCGGTGTACCCTGTGAAATGAAAGGTTCATTTATTTATTTATTCATTTATTCATTCATAACTGACAGCCTCGCGCTCCGCCTGTGCCCGGGCGGAAGAGGTGCTCCTCTTCGGCTTAACTGTGACACACGCCCGCCCTCCTCCCCCGGAGCTTCCATTCGGTTAAACTTAGGGGCCGCTTGGCACCGCCCGTGCCCGGGGAAGGTGCTCCTCTTCGGCTTAACTACCACGCACGCCGGCCGGTCTCCCCCGGAGCTCTTGCACGGTCCCGAACGGAGCGAAATGTCGCCCCGCTAGTGCCCGGGCGGAAGTTGTTCCTCTTCGGCTTAACTGCCACGCACGCTGGCCGGAGCTCTGGTACGGTCCGAACCGCGCGAAACGTCGCCCCAAATCGTGCCCGGGGGAACGTGCTCTTCTTTGTCCACTCTCCTCTTCGCCCACGCTCTTCTTCGCCGCACGCCGGCCGTCTAACCGCTACAGCGCCCCGTCGTGCCGCTCGGCGAAACTACAATGCCCCCGAATATTTTTTAGACCCGCGAAGCACTGAACCTGCGAAAGGTGAACCGCGAAGTAGCGAGGGTTCACTGTACAATCAATCCAGAAAGTCAATTTCTCCTTGAGATATGATTGTTTAGTGTGTCAGACATTTTCTTGACTTAGGATGTTTGTTTTTCCCAAAAGATCACAAAAGATTGTCTCGAATGGCTACAGCTGTGCGAGAGCAGCCACCGGCGCCGAACATACCAGAGGCGACAGAAGCACAGCCAAGTACCAAAAGGTCCAAAATGGAGCATGCTCAGCCACAGGCGAGTCTGTGGAAAGACAAACGCACTGATGCTTTGCAGCCAACGACTAAAGAAGAACAAACAGACGTGCCGCTGTCATCTGCAGAGGGAGAATCTGAGCCATTAGCTGGTATGGAGCAAACAGGGATGTCAGAGCCATGTGCAGCACAAACATCTGTGCCATTGCCTGATATACGTAGATGCAAGAAAACCAAAGTGTCTGAGCCATTAGCCAATGAAGCTAATGAATGGCAAACAGAATACAATAAAAGCTTTGCACCAGAACGCGAGAGCGGAACGGACCGCGGCCTCGCAATTGATTGTCCCAAACAGCAAGACGGGACTGCACTTCAGGCTATGACTTTGAGTGACTTTTACACAGCCAAAGAATTCGCTCAGCCGAGCACTAGTCGGGAAAACCTGGTACTGCAGGAGCGTCCAAAAATATCCCTGAAAAAGGTAGGCTTTCGCTGTGTATTTAGAACAGCGATGTGACCTTGTGTGTTTTTTCAAATTTGCAAGAAGAAAACCAACATAAGTAGGCATGAGCCAATATTAAATTCCAGAGCTGGGCACATGACCCTTTTTTTGCCGGTCCGTCCCCCACCTTCCGGCTGGGATCTTGGTACCGTTGGCTAATTTACTATTCACATTCGCTTTCCTTATTATGGTCTTCTTTGTCTCCTTCTTCTCCACGAACGTGCCCGATGTGTCATGTTTATGTTGATCAAGTGGGCCGATCTCACACACGTCGTGCTGCCAACTTCATTCGACTCTACTGTCGCAACTACTCCGCATCTCATATAGAACAAAATAACATTTCAATCACCCTGTAACATGAGCCAATCACCTTTGTTTGCACTTCAGGGACCATGCGGAAAACATAAACTCAAAGAATATTACCCAATGCAAGTTGGTAGTCGGGCTAAAGACTCGTTCTGAGGCAATTTTTGTCATTTGCCCATTTGGCTGCGACCACATCACACGCCAGAGGGCCGATTCGCGAGCCGGACTACAATTAATTGATCCCTTTTTTTTAAATTTGTGCCAAACATCGACATCTGGCCAGGCCGCTGCCGGAACGGACTGCCCAGCTCTGCAAAATGAACAGATTAAAAAATAAATAAATCATTCATAAGCACGATACATTGTGATGGAACAATAACTAACTGGGCAGAGGTCATGCTCGCCGGTACACTGAAGTGGCGCCAACATAGACAAGCTGCTATTTTCGTCAAAGAAGAACGTTTCAGTGGCCACTCGTGCGTGATAGTTTCTATTTTGCCGGATGTCTTGGCTTGAGAAACCTTTACAATCTGGATGGTAATCAACTCAGACTGGAACCAAAAGAAGCTTCAAAGAACAAGGTTTTTCCTTGATCAGATGGAAAGTGTTACGTCCCACATGCCCATGGCATCACATTTCTCAAGCCATGGTAAGTGTCATGTTGCAGTTGTTTGCTGTGTCTGTGTTGGGGTGACGTCAGAAATAAATAAAAAATATCCTAATATTTGATTTTTTTTCCCTCTTCTTCTAGGTTGCTGCTGGTGGAAAGAGGAAGCGCTGCGAGGTGTGTGGACCACTAAAGGACACAAAGACACAAACCACATGCAGAAACTGCCAAAAGTACATCTGCGGTGCACATACTGCCAAATTTTGTGATCAATGTGTTTACTGCATATCATAACAAAGTGGAAAGTTGTTCAATTTCAAGTTGAAAAAAATCCTACAATAAATCAAAAATGTTTTTTTTTGTCGAATTTCATTACGGCCCACCGCACTAGAAGTGTTGAATATAGTGGATTTTCACTTATGTGGTTTCATTTATTGTCCACAAAGTGGAAATTTGTCTTTTGCCTCATACAAGAAGAAAAGCAGATCAACAAGACATTGATGATAGTCTTACAAAGAAAACATTTTGTATTGTAATATAATGATTTTATTTTAGATTTCATTTTTTTTAAACTTCAAGTAAATTTGACCAGAAACTACCACACAGTCCTAAAAGTTAAAACGGTATAAACAGCTCTGGCCACTTGGTCCCTTTTTGCTGGTCAGTTTCCCACCTTCGAGCAGCAATCTGGGTAGCCTTTCGGCCTCGGCCCTCTGGCCTTAGTCATAAGAATTGTCGGCCCCCAGCCGTCTCAACCCCCAACCAAAAAAAAAAAGCATCCGTGCATGATGCCGGCGCGGGAGAGATGCTAAATGCAGAGGTTTATTTAAACGTCATTAGCTGGCTTTTTTTTTTTTAACTTAATTTACTATTCAAATGTGCTTACCTTATTTTGGGCTTACGGTCTTATTCATCTCATTCTTCTTTCTCTTCTTCTCCACGAACGTGCCCAATGCAAGTAAGTACGCGTATTATATACGGTATTGTACTAAAGTGTTTATTTTTGTGCGTGTGCGTGTGCGTGTGCGTGTGTGTGTGTGTGTGTGTGTGTGTGTGATACGTATCCCACGTCACCACAGAAGGATGACAAGCCAAGGAGGAAAACTGTGATGACAACAATAGCACTGAAAAAGGAACTTATTGCCAAGTGGGAGAGAGGTACACGTGTCTCGGACCTGGCTGCTCAGTACAATATGGCCAAGTCAACGGTGTCGACTATATTGAAGAGGAAAGAAGCCATCAAAGCTGCGGATGTGGCAAAAGGCATAAAAACGCTGAGCAGCAGAAGAACTGACAAAGTGGAAGAAGTGGAAAAAGTTTTGCTCGAGTGGATTACTCATAAACATTTGCGGGGCGACACTGTGTCCGAGACGCTCATCTGTGCTAAGGCGAGGGAGCTGCATAATGCTCTAACCCAAGCCAACCCTGGCAGCAGTGCTGAGGAATTTAAGGCAAGTAAGGGGTGGTTTGTCAATTTTAGGCAGAGAAGCGGAATCCACGGTGTGCTAAGACCGAGGGAGGCTGCCAGGTCCGGCAACGAAGACCCCAAGAGATTTGAGGACGAGTTTCAAAATGTCACCATCCAGCGTTTTCGACCCTAACAAGTCTTTGTGGAGCATTTGACGAACCGCATTGAGCATTATAGATGGGCAAAGAAGAGGAAAATGTTGCCTGCTCATCTGTGGCACAGAGAGCTTCCGAAGGCTTTGAGAAAGTGCGGTCCTAGATGAAATTCTGTCACTGGGGCAGTCCATAGATCGAGACAATATTGAAGGCTGATGGACTAACGCGCTCCGGTTCTGAGCACCAACAAACTGCTGCTACTTTAGAAGGAGCACCAAAGAGGAACATGGTGAGGAGGAATATGCTGGTTGGAAGCGCAACATCCCGACTGCAGAATTCAAGGGACTGTTGGGATTGTGGGTCTTTTTATGCACCTCTCTGTCAAACAGAAGGTTGAGTACATGTTTGCCAGAGCTGGGCACTTGACACCTTTTTACCAGTCAGTCCTCGACCTTCCGGCCGGGATCTCGGTACTTCAACCTCCAGCCGCTGGTAATCCAACCCTTTTTTAAAATGTTTAGCCTCCGCCACCTGCCCCAAAAATGGGCGTACGACCAGGCCTGACTAGAACCATGTGATTTGTCCTAACCAATCAACAAACGGTAAATGATAATCAATAAAATGTTCTTTGCATGTAATTCATGACAAATGTTTTGGTTTTTCTGATTCAAAGATCGCAAATAAATGCCATTTAGCTCTGCATATATTGTACTAAATTACAACGTAACCATTACTTGGGCAGTATTTAAATTATATGATGGCGAAACTTTGTCCTCTGTGTATTTCGGTTTCATTTTATTTATGTTTTTTTTTTTCAAATTGACAGATTGCCCAGCCTCGCAGAATTGATTGTGTTCAACATTCAAGGGTTCACTGTTTGCTATAGATGAAACAATTACAAATAAAAGAACGCCTTCAAATATTTATTCAAGCATTTTGCAAGGGTTAGGATAGAAATGAGCATTCAAGATCCAGGTCGTCTTCAGGCACCAAGCTGTCGCCATCTCGCGGTCAATAGGAGAAATGCTCCTGGTGACAACTTCCGGGAACGTCAAATAAGCGAGCCATATTTTGATTCTCGTGCTATAGTCCATTCTCGTTTTTTAATTAAAATGTGAAAAGAAAACAGTTTTTAGACTTTTCCTTACTTTTTCCATACAACCAACTTGAATGTCAAGCTGTATTTCAATTCTGGTGTTTTCATATTACAGTGAAAATCAAATAACGAGTTGTTTTTCTATTTTTAAAATTAGTTTTCAAACGTAATAATAACCAACGACCAAAGGTGACACGGACCAGACCGTCTGGTCGATTTGTTTTAGATTCCCGGAAGTTGTCACCGATGGCATTTTTCCGACTGACCAGAAGATGGCGACAAGGTGGCGCCTTAGGACGATGTCATGTTGTGTCATGATCGCAAAGTTGTTTGATTTTGGTGGCGTGGAATTGCTGCACAAATTCCCACGCGAAACCAAAGCAGTCATCATGACAGATCAC
Organism: Idiotropiscis lumnitzeri; assembly: GCF_059441095.1. Lineage (NCBI taxonomy): Eukaryota > Metazoa > Chordata > Actinopteri > Syngnathiformes > Syngnathidae > Idiotropiscis > Idiotropiscis lumnitzeri. Next base: position 16,583 of record NC_142401.1, on the reverse strand, counting down.
CGGGTGGCGCTAGAGTGTGCAAAGCGCCGTTGACGAGCCAGCGAAGAAGGAGGTTGGCTTTGAATGGCGGGCGTGACGTCAGACCTGAGGGTCAATTGGAAACCGGTGTATGCAAGGAAATCATCAAGTGCAGGTGCGGCAAAATGAGCAGGTGGCCATTTTCCCTGGTAAGCGAACACGCGAGCTGATGTTTGTTGCACTTTTTCAAAATGACATTTTGCTTGTTGCACTAGTTGCACACTTGCGGGACGTAACAGCCGTTGGGTTTTGAGCACAACACGTCGCAATTCGCTACCTTTTGGGTAATTTAGCGCATTGCGCTCTTTGTTTCTTTTGCAACAATTTGAAATATATTTATTTGTTTCAAGCTGGCCAGCTCTTTTTGCTTTGTTACTCTTTTTTGTGTGCGCTCGCGCGCGTGTGTTTCTTTTAGAGACGTTGTGAATGATACACCTGATGACTATGTACTTGCAAGTGAACAATAAGGGTTTTCATTGGTTTGACCATTTAGTGCATTTTATTTCAGGTGATTGTTTAATTTTTCATTTCCTTGTCTGGTTTTATGAAGTTTACTGTCGAGGTAAAAAAAAAAAGTTTTCTCTTCACCCAATCTTAGGTAGGCCTCCTTGCATTTGTAACTTTTTTTAAAATCATGTACTGGGTTATTGCACTAATGTGCAATTTATTTTTCTAGGGTGTTTGTTTTGTGAACTTGTGAATGTGATTTTTTATTTTTTTTTTTTTTTTTTTTTTTGTCTAACCATTGACGCCAATTGTCAATAATTCATATTTGAACACTTTCCGCTCCAAATGCAGCCATAAATCGCGACTGTTCTCCCGCTGCCGCTCTTTACGCGACCAACACGTTCCTCGCTATATTTTTCTCAGAATTTTCGGCCGCAGGACACTTAATCTGGTTTGGACGGCAAAGCACAATGCCATTTTTTTTGGACTGCAAACTTGGATCATCTGTCCGATTTGAGGTAAGTTGTGTTAAAATGGAAAATTGTACCTGTCCCGTCTTATTGTACACTTGTAGCGCTCACGCGAGGAGGTGATGGGTATCTCAAAAAAAGTATTTTTGGAGATCTTGCGGATTTGATAATTGGCTAAAGTAGTCTACAATGACGTATTTACGGTCGTAAATACAACGCACTATCTTGACAGTTTACAAAATTAACATGTTGAGATGTAAACTTAATTTGTTGATTGATTTTCTGCAGAACTAAAAATGATCACAACGTCCTAAAAGACAAAGCAAGCAGGTGATGTGAAGTTTGAGCTTGTTTCTGGATGGGACTGTGTACATACTGAACACATGAGAGCGTCTGCTCATCTAAACGTTTTTCCCCCCTACGTCCTGGTCCAATTGTAAAGGCCAGACTGTGTCGAAATGTGCAACGTTCATCTGTGCCTTAACAAAAGCTTCTTTTGTAAATTCCTCAAATGAGCTGAGGTCACATGCTAACTGTCCCCACTGAAAGTTCAGTCCAACTGAGTATGAGGAAAGGTAAGTGAACTTGTTTGTTGTTTGAGAATAATGGAGTAGTTGAAAAAATATTTATTAAATGTTGGCATCAAGCTGCTAATTTACAGTTTACTATTTTTGGGAGTTTTATGAATTTGTCCATCTGGGTGAAGAGATTAGATGAGTGAAACGCACAAATGAAGTTAGGAGCAAGCCATTAACGGTGCATTTGTGTTTTGCAGGCTTGAAGAGGAGCAATTCCACATCAGGAGTCAAGCGGCATGCGAACGTTAACACATGTGAACAGGACGGGGAAGAGTGTTGAGCTCGGTGGCGTGCCTTGGTTGAATTTGGCTCTGGGTGCCGATTGTGTGCCGTGCTGGCGAGGTTGGATTGAAATGAGGGCAGGTGTCGAAAGTGTTTGGAGGGCTGATTGGAGTCAATTGTTCTTGCTTGAGATGGTATTGAGTTGTGCCTTGTCTGGATCCAGACCAGTTTTTTTCTTGTGAGGGGATGGCAATTGAAAGCCAGAGTGTGCAGTGTAGGCTTTGTGGGTGGACTGCATCATTTTGACTAACACAAATAAGCACACAGACACCAGCGGTGTTTGTGAGATGTGGAGCCACCAGATTGGCTAAGGGGCATCAAGAGGATGTGGACCAGGGTAATGAGTTCGTGTTTTGAGGGGGCAAAAAGCAAGGTAAGAAAGTACGACGCCCACCACTAAATGAAGTATATATGGCCGAGAAGTCATTTGCTGATTTTTCTTGTTTGGGCTGAACGTCTCATCCTGGCAATGCGGCATGTTGAGTTTGATCATTCTGACAACAACACATCAGCATATGACTTGTCCATGACACACATTTTGTTTAGTCGGTGTTTTATTAACTGGTCACACGGTTGTACGTACTTGTTCCTTTCACTCCCCTCCCCGGTACTGATGACTTGCAGGTTGTTGGCGGGCGGCGGCGGAGCGTGATGGTCCGAGAGGCACCAAGAACCACCCGATGATGGTGAGAATTATTCATGCGCACAGTGTTGTGAGCGGCGCACAACTAATTGCACATTGTACGTTTTGCAGGGTGGACGAAAGGACGGTGAGGGGAAACTAACAAAGTAGACGCTCCAATCAAGTCGGTGACACTCCACGACGTTGTGATGCTTCTGTACCGAGCGACCGTGACAAGATCAGAGATGAACCGCTTCCCCGGAAATGGAGTCTTGTTTTCGTTCACATTGTATAACAGCACATTGTGTGAAATGTTGGCCACTCAGCCTCCGTCCTTATTTTGCAGGGTGAAGAGGAAGCCGGTTGGGACAGGAGGCACCTTGAGAACCAGAACAGGATCAGAAGTACATGCATTTAAAAAAAAAAACAAAACAAAGGAACAATCCAAGTGGTCGTCAACAAAGTAATAGTCTGCATTCATGTGCTTGTTTTGCAGCGTGGAGGAGCTGAATGAAAGACTGGACAAAGCTAACAAAACACGTGACGTGTACATGAACAAGTGGCGCCCGACAACATTGTTGATTGTCGCAGGGCTCGGAGATTGACGGGCTGATGAAGAGGAACGCTTGCAGTCGTCCTCTGAAGACGCTCCAAGATGAACAGCTCGTTGGCTTTTGAGGCAAGTCTTGCGCAATCGAATGGATGACGACGCATCCTTTCCGTAGCGTTCCCGCCGGACAGGAGGACCAGATGCTAAGGTGCGTATTTGGATAGCAAAGTGCCAACTGGACAGGGAGAGTATTTCTTTGTTGTTCTTGTCTCAGCTCTGTCACTTCCTCACTGGGTGTGCACTGACTGCATGATGGGGATTTTGGACTGGCTGCAGCTACCATTAACAGCCCCCCCCCCAATTTTTGTTTGCTGTGCAAATGGAAGTGTTAATCATTGAACTGTTTTCTTGTGCAATAAGTTTTAAGGTGGCATTGCAGTGGAAAGTGAGAGGCGCCCAGACGAACGAGACGAGGGTAAGAAATCCAACAGTGTCATATTTGCAACGTAACATTTGTTTGTGCTTCAGTGTTGTGGCGGCACCGGACCGGACGAGTGCAACCGAGAGCAACTTGGACCGGCTTCATGAGTCCGTAGATAAAGTGTCCCGCTCACAACTCTGCTTTTCCTTTTTGCAGAGTTAAATGTGAACTATAAGTTGGCGGCTGAAAGAAAGTTGACAAAGAAAAAATTAATGAAAAAAATGTGCCATATTGCCCAGATGTGCCGATTTTTCTTTCTTTTGTTTTTGGCTGAACAGCAGTGCTTCGTACTCGCCACCTTTCCTGTCCGGCTGCTGAATTGCGGCTCACCTCCAGTCGCAACTTTCGACTCCTGGAACGCTTTGGTCGGCGGCATCCTTGACCGGGCGGAGATCACCAGCATAGATCCGCTGCGCACGTCTCACACGAGCGGCCATAAGGGAGCCAGCAGTTGACTTGAATCTTCACAAGACAAAGTGATGATCTTCAAAGTAAAAGTGTGCGTTCCTGTGCTTGTTTTGCAGGTTGGACGGGGGTCTCAAAACGCACGGCCGATGCATCAACAAAGTGGCGCAGGGCTCAGAGATGGATTCAAAGAGGAAAGATTGCAGCCGTACAATGAAGACGCTCTAAGATGTACAGCTTGTTGGCTTTTGAGGCGAGTGTTGCGAAATCAAATGGATGATGACACTTGTTAAGATGAGACTGTCTTTTCCGTAGCGGCCCCGGACGAGGAGGAGCAGATGCTACGGCGCTTGGAGAGCAAAATGCCAACTGGACAGGGAGACTATTTCTTTGTTGTTCTTACCTTTGCTCTGTCACTAACGCACTGGGTGTGCACTGCCAACACTGACTGCATGATGGGGAGAAGTTGAGTTCCTATTTGCCCCTTCTTCCACTGTTTTTGCCCCCCTTCTTTGCAACAGGCTGGCAGCGGAGCGGGATGGCCCAAGTGGTGCTAAGAACCACTGGAAGAGAGTCGTCATCGCACAATTAAGTGAGAAGTCCGCAACTGAAAGTTTTGCAGGATGGGCACAGACATGAAATAAGATGGTGACATACAAGTCGATGTTTGTTGTTGCAGGTTGGAGAAGGAAGCGGTCGAGACGGGAGTCTCAGAACAGCGGCGGAAGTCATAGAATCGAATTGATGGGGCAGAAGAGGAGCCGGATGAAAGGGTGGACAAAGTTAAGAAAACGCATGCATGCAAATCCATCAACAAGTGGCACATGAACATTTTTGTTACAGGCCGTTTGTGGACGAGGAATAATCGCTCCCGTCAAGTGATGCTACAAGGTCAGCAGCTTCCAGCGTTCTAACAACGTTTGGAGAGCAAAGTGCCAACTGGACAGGGAGACTATTTCTTTGTTGTTCTTACCTTTGCTCTGTCACTAACTCACTGGGTGTGCACTGCCAACACTGACTGCATGATGGGGAGAAGTCGAGTTCCTATTTGCCCCTTCTTCCACTGTTTTTGCCCCCCTTCTTTGCAACAGGCTGGCAGCGGAGCGGGATGGCCCAAGTGGTGCTAAGAACCACTGGACGAGAGTCGTCATCGCACAATTAAGTGAGAAGTCCACAACTGAAAGTTTTGCAGGATGGGCACAGCCATGAAATAAGATGGTGACATACAAGTCAATGTTTGTTGTTGCAGGTTGGACGGGGGTCTCAAAACGCACGGCCGATGCATCAACAAAGTGGGGCAGGGCTCAAAGAGGAAAGATTGCAGCCGTACAATGAAGACGCTCTAAGATGAACAGCTTGTTGGCTTTTGAGGCGAGTGTTGCAAAATCAAATGGATGATGACACTTGTTAAGATGAGACTGTCTTTTCCGTAGCGGCCCCGGACGAGGAGGAGCAGATGCTACGGCGCTTGGAGAGCAAAGTGCCAACTGGACAGGGAGACTATTTCTTTGTTGTTCTTACCTTTGCTCTGTCACTAACTCACTGGGTGTGCACTGACTGCATGATGGGGAGAAGTTGAGTTCCTATTTTCCCCTTCTTCCACTGTTTTTGCCCCCCTTCTTTGCAACAGGCTGGCAGCGGAGCGGGATGGCCCAAGTGGTGCTAAGAACCACTGGAAGAGAGTCGTCATCGCACAATTAAGTGAGAAGTCCACAACTGAAAGTTTTGCAGGATGGACAATGAGCCACATAGTATGAAAGACCCGGTGGGGGTAAGCAGCCAAGTGGAAACAGCCATGAAATAAGATGGTGACATACAAGTCAATGTTTGTTGTTGCAGGTTGGAGAAGGAAGCGGTCGAGACGGGAGTCTCACAACAGCGGCGGAAGTCATAAAATCGAATTGACGGGGCAGAAAAGGAGCCGGATGAAAGGGTGGAAAAAGTTAAGCAAACTCATGCATGCAAATCCATCAACAAGTGGCACATGAACATTTTTGTTACAGGCCGTTTGTGGACAAGGAATGATTGCTTCCGTCAAGTGATGCTCCAAGGTCAGCAGCTTCCAGCGTTCTAACAACGTTTGGAGAGCAAAGTGCCAAGTGGACAGGGAGAGTATTTCTTTGTTGTTATCTTTGGTCTATCACTAACTCACTGGGTGTGCACTGACTGCATGATGGGGAGAAGTTGAGTTCCTATTTGCCCCTTCTTCCACTGTTTTTGCCCCCCCCCCCCCCCCCCCCCCCTTTTTCTTGTAACAGGCTGGCAGCAGTGCGGGATGGCCCAAGTGGTGCTAAGAACCACTGGACGAGAGTCGTCATCGCACAATTAAGTGAGAAGTCCACAACTGAAAGTTTTGCAGGATGGGCACAGACATGAAATAAGATGGTGACATACAAGTCGATGTTTGTTGTTGCAGGTTGGAGAAGGAAGCGGTCGAGACGGGAGTCTCAGAACAGCGGCGGAAGTCATAAATTCGAATTGACAGGGCAGAAGAGGAGCCGGATGAAAGGCTGGACAAAGTTAAGAAAACGCATGCATGCAAATCCATCAACAAGTGGCACATGAACATTTTTGTTACAGGCCGTTTGTGGACAAGGAATGATTGCTCCCGTCAAGTGATGCTCCAAGGTCAGCAGCTTCCAGCGTTCTAACAACGTTTGGAGAGCAAAGTGCCAAGTGGACAGGGAGAGTATTTCTTTGTTGTTATCTTTGGTCTATCACAAACTCACTGGGTGTGCACTGCCAACACTGACTGCATGATGGCCATTTTGGACTGAGTTGTGCATGAAGGCAATGCTTCATTTGAGGCAAATGTGGTCTGATATATTGTTTTGAGATTTTATTTTTTTTAAGTGAATTGTCAAACTTCCTTTTTGTATGCTCCATATGTGCGTTTGTACATGAATTAAAATTGTCAAGTGATTTCAAGTGGTCTATTTGAACTTGTGAGTGGCAGTATATGCATGTTTTTGAAAAATGACAAGTGTAGAATGGCATTTCCCCCAAACATTCAAAGGGTGACTTTAAACATGCTTTCAAACTTTAAAACTCGACTAACAATGTTGATAAACATGCAACAGGTTCGGCATTCGTAGAAAGCAGAAGTTAAATTTTTCATGTAGATAAAAGTAATGGAGGGCAAGTAGTTAAATGTCAATTCTCCTAACATTAAAAGTGGTACATATATAAAACTTGTATAGTAAAACAAGATGAGTGAAGCTTTGAACAAACATTGCGAGACAGCCAATCATACGAACAAGGTGGGCAAAATCCTGCCTTCTGTTAGCTGGCCAGGTTAGCATTGAGCTCATGCATGACTAGAAATTCCACACAGGCAAAGTAAGGGAATAATGTCCCACGTAGTTTGAATTTGGTGTCTTAGCCGTTTCATTTTTTACATTTGTCTTTATAATACTGGGCCTGTTTTATTTAATTGTCATTAGAATGTATCTAATAATCAGATACCCTTATACCATATATTTGATAATTGGTTTATTTTTTTAATTGAATGTGATATTGTTTTGTTTCATTAATTCAATAAAGTTAAAAAAAAACAAAAAAACAATCTCTGCCTATTCATTCGATAATTTTTTTAAAAGTCACGTGTCCATGTTCAAAATTTAAACGTCAACTTGTTTGTCTCAGTGCTTCTTCACGCATGTACGCCCCTCCCCCCTATGCACATGTTATTTCTTGAGACAACTGAGCATTAACTCTAAACTTGACCTTTTCCTCATTGCAATGTTACTCGTTATCCTTAGGTCTTTAAACGTGGAGAAAGGGTGATAAAAGTTTGTTTTCGTCCAAAATGCAGCATAATCGCGTGCATGAAATTTGTCCCTCGAGGCTTCCATAGTTGAGGCGTCACCTTAGGCGCGAGCTGAATTTTCGTTCTTTCTCCTGCGGACCTTCGAAAGGTAAGCACCTCTCTTCGCTGATGCTTTTTAGTTAAATGGCTAGCTTATTTGTATTGTGGTGGAATTGTTTCATGCTGTTGATATGATGTGTTGCTGCTGGGTTGAACTTTAATGCTCGTTTTGACGGCTGATGCTTGAGCTCCGGTGTAGTTTTTTTTTTTTACCTCCTTGTAAGATTGTTGCTCCTTGCGTTGTCCACGGTTGGTTTTCTGTGCTTTGGGGCTTCGTGGTGGCTGAGGTAAAACCGGATTTAATGGCGCGCTGAGCGCTAGGAGTCCCGAGCCGACAGCTAAAAATGGATTTAATGCCGCGCTGAGTGCGTGTAAATTGCTGGGGCCTCGGAGTCACCGAGCTAACTGCTAAATCGGAGTTTAATGGCGCCCTTTTTATTTAATGTTTTATTTGCCTCCCCTGCAATGTAGTTGTCACTTATGATGTCCACGATTGTTTACTCTGCATTGTGGCGGCTGGGCTAACTGCTAAAACCGGTTAAAATGGCGGGTTCAGCTTGTGTTAATTTGCGGGGGCCATTTAGCTACTGAGCTAACGGCTAAGATTAGAATTAATGGCACGCTGAGCGCGAGTGAATTGGTGGTGTCTAGGAGTCCCCGAGCTGACTGCTAAAACCGGATTTAATGCCGCGCTGAGCGGGCGTAAATTGCTGGGGATAAGAGTCACGGAGCTAACTGCTAAAACGGGGTTATATGGCGCGCTTTTTAATTATTTTTTTATTTGCCTCGCCTGCAATGTAGTTGTAACTTATGATGTCGTCCATGGTTGTTTTCGCTGCATTGTGGCTTCGTAATGGCTGGGCTAACTGCTAAAAACTGTTTAAAATGGCGGGCTCAGCGTGTGTTAATTGCGGGGCCTTTTAGCTACTGAGCTAACGGCTAAGATTGGAATTAATGGCGCGCTGAACGCGAGTAAATGGCGGGCGGGGCCAAAGTTGCTTCTGAGCAAACTGCCAACTTTGAGCAAATGACACGCTGAGCGCAAGGAAAAGGCGGGAGCCTTGTTCCGCTGTGATTGGTCCAGTTTGAACAAGTTATGGTGTTTGAGTCCCTGTGCTTGGCCTAGTTTGAAATGCGTCATGTGGTGTGCTGTTCAAGCCCTGTGATTGGCCTAGTTTGAAACGCGTCATGAGGCTGGCTGGTTGAACAACCCCCCCCCCTTTTTTTTTTTTTTTTTTTTCCCCTGAACACTGATTCATTTTAAATGCATCATGCTATATTGCTGTCCCATGTATATCATACTTGATTGTTTTATCACACATGTACTGCTGTTTTTAATCAGTTTTCAACCTTACGCTGCAC
>NC_142401.1:0-5000 GCF_059441095.1 Idiotropiscis lumnitzeri | reverse complement strand
AGGGTTAGGGTTAGGGTTAGGGTTAGGGTTAGGGTTAGGGTTAGGGTTAGGGTTAGGGTTAGGGTTAGGGTTAGGGTTAGGGTTAGGGTTAGGGTTAGGGTTAGGGTTAGGGTTAGGGTTAGGGTTAGGGTTAGGGTTAGGGTTAGGGTTAGGGTTAGGGTTAGGGTTAGGGTTAGGGTTAGGGTTAGGGTTAGGGTTAGGGTTAGGGTTAGGGTTAGGGTTAGGGTTAGGGTTAGGGTTAGGGTTAGGGTTAGGGTTAGGGTTAGGGTTAGGGTTAGGGTTAGGGTTAGGGTTAGGGTTAGGGTTAGGGTTAGGGTTAGGGTTAGGGTTAGGGTTAGGGTTAGGGTTAGGGTTAGGGTTAGGGTTAGGGTTAGGGTTAGGGTTAGGGTTAGGGTTAGGGTTAGGGTTAGGGTTAGGGTTAGGGTTAGGGTTAGGGTTAGGGTTAGGGTTAGGGTTAGGGTTAGGGTTAGGGTTAGGGTTAGGGTTAGGGTTAGGGTTAGGGTTAGGGTTAGGGTTAGGGTTAGGGTTAGGGTTAGGGTTAGGGTTAGGGTTAGGGTTAGGGTTAGGGTTAGGGTTAGGGTTAGGGTTAGGGTTAGGGTTAGGGTTAGGGTTAGGGTTAGGGTTAGGGTTAGGGTTAGGGTTAGGGTTAGGGTTAGGGTTAGGGTTAGGGTTAGGGTTAGGGTTAGGGTTAGGGTTAGGGTTAGGGTTAGGGTTAGGGTTAGGGTTAGGGTTAGGGTTAGGGTTAGGGTTAGGGTTAGGGTTAGGGTTAGGGTTAGGGTTAGGGTTAGGGTTAGGGTTAGGGTTAGGGTTAGGGTTAGGGTTAGGGTTAGGGTTAGGGTTAGGGTTAGGGTTAGGGTTAGGGTTAGGGTTAGGGTTAGGGTTAGGGTTAGGGTTAGGGTTAGGGTTAGGGTTAGGGTTAGGGTTAGGGTTAGGGTTAGGGTTAGGGTTAGGGTTAGGGTTAGGGTTAGGGTTAGGGTTAGGGTTAGGGTTAGGGTTAGGGTTAGGGTTAGGGTTAGGGTTAGGGTTAGGGTTAGGGTTAGGGTTAGGGTTAGGGTTAGGGTTAGGGTTAGGGTTAGGGTTAGGGTTAGGGTTAGGGTTAGGGTTAGGGTTAGGGTTAGGGTTAGGGTTAGGGTTAGGGTTAGGGTTAGGGTTAGGGTTAGGGTTAGGGTTAGGGTTAGGGTTAGGGTTAGGGTTAGGGTTAGGGTTAGGGTTAGGGTTAGGGTTAGGGTTAGGGTTAGGGTTAGGGTTAGGGTTAGGGTTAGGGTTAGGGTTAGGGTTAGGGTTAGGGTTAGGGTTAGGGTTAGGGTTAGGGTTAGGGTTAGGGTTAGGGTTAGGGTTAGGGTTAGGGTTAGGGTTAGGGTTAGGGTTAGGGTTAGGGTTAGGGTTAGGGTTAGGGTTAGGGTTAGGGTTAGGGTTAGGGTTAGGGTTAGGGTTAGGGTTAGGGTTAGGGTTAGGGTTAGGGTTAGGGTTAGGGTTAGGGTTAGGGTTAGGGTTAGGGTTAGGGTTAGGGTTAGGGTTAGGGTTAGGGTTAGGGTTAGGGTTAGGGTTAGGGTTAGGGTTAGGGTTAGGGTTAGGGTTAGGGTTAGGGTTAGGGTTAGGGTTAGGGTTAGGGTTAGGGTTAGGGTTAGGGTTAGGGTTAGGGTTAGGGTTAGGGTTAGGGTTAGGGTTAGGGTTAGGGTTAGGGTTAGGGTTAGGGTTAGGGTTAGGGTTAGGGTTAGGGTTAGGGTTAGGGTTAGGGTTAGGGTTAGGGTTAGGGTTAGGGTTAGGGTTAGGGTTAGGGTTAGGGTTAGGGTTAGGGTTAGGGTTAGGGTTAGGGTTAGGGTTAGGGTTAGGGTTAGGGTTAGGGTTAGGGTTAGGGTTAGGGTTAGGGTTAGGGTTAGGGTTAGGGTTAGGGTTAGGGTTAGGGTTAGGGTTAGGGTTAGGGTTAGGGTTAGGGTTAGGGTTAGGGTTAGGGTTAGGGTTAGGGTTAGGGTTAGGGTTAGGGTTAGGGTTAGGGTTAGGGTTAGGGTTAGGGTTAGGGTTAGGGTTAGGGTTAGGGTTAGGGTTAGGGTTAGGGTTAGGGTTAGGGTTAGGGTTAGGGTTAGGGTTAGGGTTAGGGTTAGGGTTAGGGTTAGGGTTAGGGTTAGGGTTAGGGTTAGGGTTAGGGTTAGGGTTAGGGTTAGGGTTAGGGTTAGGGTTAGGGTTAGGGTTAGGGTTAGGGTTAGGGTTAGGGTTAGGGTTAGGGTTAGGGTTAGGGTTAGGGTTAGGGTTAGGGTTAGGGTTAGGGTTAGGGTTAGGGTTAGGGTTAGGGTTAGGGTTAGGGTTAGGGTTAGGGTTAGGGTTAGGGTTAGGGTTAGGGTTAGGGTTAGGGTTAGGGTTAGGGTTAGGGTTAGGGTTAGGGTTAGGGTTAGGGTTAGGGTTAGGGTTAGGGTTAGGGTTAGGGTTAGGGTTAGGGTTAGGGTTAGGGTTAGGGTTAGGGTTAGGGTTAGGGTTAGGGTTAGGGTTAGGGTTAGGGTTAGGGTTAGGGTTAGGGTTAGGGTTAGGGTTAGGGTTAGGGTTAGGGTTAGGGTTAGGGTTAGGGTTAGGGTTAGGGTTAGGGTTAGGGTTAGGGTTAGGGTTAGGGTTAGGGTTAGGGTTAGGGTTAGGGTTAGGGTTAGGGTTAGGGTTAGGGTTAGGGTTAGGGTTAGGGTTAGGGTTAGGGTTAGGGTTAGGGTTAGGGTTAGGGTTAGGGTTAGGGTTAGGGTTAGGGTTAGGGTTAGGGTTAGGGTTAGGGTTAGGGTTAGGGTTAGGGTTAGGGTTAGGGTTAGGGTTAGGGTTAGGGTTAGGGTTAGGGTTAGGGTTAGGGTTAGGGTTAGGGTTAGGGTTAGGGTTAGGGTTAGGGTTAGGGTTAGGGTTAGGGTTAGGGTTAGGGTTAGGGTTAGGGTTAGGGTTAGGGTTAGGGTTAGGGTTAGGGTTAGGGTTAGGGTTAGGGTTAGGGTTAGGGTTAGGGTTAGGGTTAGGGTTAGGGTTAGGGTTAGGGTTAGGGTTAGGGTTAGGGTTAGGGTTAGGGTTAGGGTTAGGGTTAGGGTTAGGGTTAGGGTTAGGGTTAGGGTTAGGGTTAGGGTTAGGGTTAGGGTTAGGGTTAGGGTTAGGGTTAGGGTTAGGGTTAGGGTTAGGGTTAGGGTTAGGGTTAGGGTTAGGGTTAGGGTTAGGGTTAGGGTTAGGGTTAGGGTTAGGGTTAGGGTTAGGGTTAGGGTTAGGGTTAGGGTTAGGGTTAGGGTTAGGGTTAGGGTTAGGGTTAGGGTTAGGGTTAGGGTTAGGGTTAGGGTTAGGGTTAGGGTTAGGGTTAGGGTTAGGGTTAGGGTTAGGGTTAGGGTTAGGGTTAGGGTTAGGGTTAGGGTTAGGGTTAGGGTTAGGGTTAGGGTTAGGGTTAGGGTTAGGGTTAGGGTTAGGGTTAGGGTTAGGGTTAGGGTTAGGGTTAGGGTTAGGGTTAGGGTTAGGGTTAGGGTTAGGGTTAGGGTTAGGGTTAGGGTTAGGGTTAGGGTTAGGGTTAGGGTTAGGGTTAGGGTTAGGGTTAGGGTTAGGGTTAGGGTTAGGGTTAGGGTTAGGGTTAGGGTTAGGGTTAGGGTTAGGGTTAGGGTTAGGGTTAGGGTTAGGGTTAGGGTTAGGGTTAGGGTTAGGGTTAGGGTTAGGGTTAGGGTTAGGGTTAGGGTTAGGGTTAGGGTTAGGGTTAGGGTTAGGGTTAGGGTTAGGGTTAGGGTTAGGGTTAGGGTTAGGGTTAGGGTTAGGGTTAGGGTTAGGGTTAGGGTTAGGGTTAGGGTTAGGGTTAGGGTTAGGGTTAGGGTTAGGGTTAGGGTTAGGGTTAGGGTTAGGGTTAGGGTTAGGGTTAGGGTTAGGGTTAGGGTTAGGGTTAGGGTTAGGGTTAGGGTTAGGGTTAGGGTTAGGGTTAGGGTTAGGGTTAGGGTTAGGGTTAGGGTTAGGGTTAGGGTTAGGGTTAGGGTTAGGGTTAGGGTTAGGGTTAGGGTTAGGGTTAGGGTTAGGGTTAGGGTTAGGGTTAGGGTTAGGGTTAGGGTTAGGGTTAGGGTTAGGGTTAGGGTTAGGGTTAGGGTTAGGGTTAGGGTTAGGGTTAGGGTTAGGGTTAGGGTTAGGGTTAGGGTTAGGGTTAGGGTTAGGGTTAGGGTTAGGGTTAGGGTTAGGGTTAGGGTTAGGGTTAGGGTTAGGGTTAGGGTTAGGGTTAGGGTTAGGGTTAGGGTTAGGGTTAGGGTTAGGGTTAGGGTTAGGGTTAGGGTTAGGGTTAGGGTTAGGGTTAGGGTTAGGGTTAGGGTTAGGGTTAGGGTTAGGGTTAGGGTTAGGGTTAGGGTTAGGGTTAGGGTTAGGGTTAGGGTTCGGGTTAGGGTTAGGGTTAGGGTTAGGGTTAGGGTTAGGGTTAGGGTTAGGGTTAGGGTTAGGGTTAGGGTTAGGGTTAGGGTTAGGGTTAGGGTTAGGGTTAGGGTTAGGGTTAGGGTTAGGGTTAGGGTTAGGGTTAGGGTTAGGGTTAGGGTTAGGGTTAGGGTTAGGGTTAGGGTTAGGGTTAGGGTTAGGGTTAGGGTTAGGGTTAGGGTTAGGGTTAGGGTTAGGGTTAGGGTTAGGGTTAGGGTTAGGGTTAGGGTTAGGGTTAGGGTTAGGGTTAGGGTTAGGGTTAGGGTTAGGGTTAGGGTTAGGGTTAGGGTTAGGGTTAGGGTTAGGGTTAGGGTTAGGGTTAGGGTTAGGGTTAGGGTTAGGGTTAGGGTTAGGGTTAGGGTTAGGGTTAGGGTTAGGGTTAGGGTTAGGGTTAGGGTTAGGGTTAGGGTTAGGGTTAGGGTTAGGGTTAGGGTTAGGGTTAGGGTTAGGGTTAGGGTTAGGGTTAGGGTTAGGGTTAGGGTTAGGGTTAGGGTTAGGGTTAGGGTTAGGGTTAGGGTTAGGGTTAGGGTTAGGGTTAGGGTTAGGGTTAGGGTTAGGGTTAGGGTTAGGGTTAGGGTTAGGGTTAGGGTTAGGGTTAGGGTTAGGGTTAGGGTTAGGGTTAG
>NC_142400.1:22981683-22987255 GCF_059441095.1 Idiotropiscis lumnitzeri | reverse complement strand
ACTTTCTGTATGTGCCATGTATTATTCCAGCAAAAGTCTTTCATCTCTGAGATTGTGGGAAAAAATTATCAGTCAGGCAGTGTTGAGCTGCAGAGAGACACGGTTCCCCTACCGTGTCTTGTTGTATCTTTATTGTCTGTATGTTTCTTAGTCATTAAATCAGTCTTTAAAGACATGAATGGGCTCAAGTGGATTACTAACAACTTGGATGAAATACCGTAGATGCGCGTAAATCAGGACTCGCAGCCAACTGCACGTACAATAGTAAGAGAACCTTCTCCTGATCAATTAATATCTTCATCTGCAGTTTGTACACAAGTGAGGCCATCTGAAGACACCAGCTCAAAACTCTGCCAACCTTGCTTAGACACTCTGCATCAACATCTTGATAAGGAGATGGAAGAAGATGGATTTGAACTCATTGGATTACACATGAACTTTCTTCTGACCAACTCAATGGACTTGTTATCAACATAAAGTGGATCAACTCATTGGATTATATTCACACACTTGGAGAAGGAAATGATTTTAACTTTGTGGACGTATTGTATTGTTTGTGGAATGTGGATCGAGCAACCATTTCTAAGGCTTTCATCTTGCATCATAAAGATTGCAAAAGGATACATCTAGTATGGAGGATCAACAAATGGAATGAAAACATACAGATGTAAAGGAACCCCAAAATTTGGAGTCAAAAGAGAACACCCACAAAGGAGATGATAAGGGCCTCATGTTGGAACAGCAACTGGAATAGATGATGAAATTGAGGTCAGTTAAGTTCTCTCAACAAACTAGGAAGAAATGTGAAATGCTTGAATTGATGCACAGAATCTCATGTGGGCCTCACACAAGATAAATTGACCAGTCAATTTGAGGAACTCTTGAATGAATTTTATAAGCTCCATACCTCTGTTAAAAGTCTGTCACAACGACACTGGTGAGATGAAGACTTAAACGCAGATCAACAGGTTTGGTTCCAACCAAAAGCTGAAAGGTTCAAGAAATTTACAACACAAGTTATTGTGGATAGAAGACGTGCATAGACGTACAAAAGAAGCGAATGTAGTCAATGAGAACATCACTCCTTCAGACAGCGTATCGGAAATTTCGTCTAGAAGGTATAAACAATCAACAGCAAGCTCCGGTCGTTCGTCAAAGTCTTCATATAGCCACTTGAAGGCAGCGGCAATGGAGCAGGAAGCTAAACTCAAAGCTGCAACATTAGAAGCTAACGCAGCAGCACTAGAGCAAGAAGCTAATCTTAAAGCTGCAACATTAGAAGCATTGGAGCAGGAAGCTAAGCTGCAGCAATGGAAGCTAAAGCTGCAGTAATGGAAGCTAATGCAGCAAGAATAGAACAGGAAACAACAAAGCACGGATAAAAGAATGGGAAGGTAGGCATCAAACAGCTAAAGCAGCAGATTTAACAGTAGAAGCTACAACAGAAGTAATGTTGGAAGAAGCAAAACACCGTGTTAAAAAGGTCAAGCTACAGATTGAAACACGTGAACAGAAGGTTTCGCTCAAAGCCATAACAATCGAAGAGAAGACCGAAGCAGCCCCAAAAGAATGCGTGGAATGGGAAGACAAGATTGAAACAACTGAAAGTAGTTAAAACACCGGCATTGGAACAAAAAGCTGAGCTGATAAAAGCACAAGAGACTAAAGCGACAACTCAGGAAGCTACTAAGAGCACAAGTAAAGGTGTTGTGAAAGACAGAGACTTGTCAAGCATGAGCTAAACGATTCTGTAACACAGAATGAGAACAATGTGACTCAGAGTGATGCATATGTTGAACAACCAGAATATTCAGATACATTAGAAACAAGAAACCAGAACACAGAAATACACGGGCGAAGTCCTACAACGTCTAAACGACATCACAGAGTTCTTGATTAAGCAACAGGGTTTTACTACTCTCCCGCCACAGAACATTACTGTCAAGTCAAGTCAAGTCAATTTTATTTGTATAGCCCTTAATCACAGACAGTCTCAAAGGGCTTTACATAGCCACAATCGACATCCCCGATCTTAACCCCCAGGAGGGCTAGGAAAAACTCACAAAACCTCATTAGGGGAAAAGTGAGAAACCTTGAGAAGGGACCACAGATGGGGGAATCCCCCTTCCAGGATGACCAGGCTGCAATGGATGCCAACTGGACAACATTTGACACATACAATGATGCTATGCAATAATAGATGAGATAATATAAGAGTCAATTGAATGAAGTGCTGCAGGAAGATGACTTCAGCGGAGTGGGTCCTCATCCAGGGCCGTAATATCCATGGCAGCATATCCAAAGATGAGCCTTGTCTTCAAATCAGATGCATAGACCATTTATGATGTCGTTCCAACATGGTGGAGAGAGAAAAACAGAACGAAGATCTTCATGGAATAATACACATGGGGAAAGTTCTGAGAGATAGTTAAATAGATAGGAGCTGTCTACATATGGAACCAGATCACGAATACTATTAGGCAGAGAGTTTTGGAAGAACATTTTGGAAATGCTTACATTCTCACTACAGCATATATCAATAAAGCTTTAAATTGACCTTCTACATAGACAGATGGAGAATCCCTACATGCTCTTGATGTATTTGTCAACACCTATATCACTGCATTGTCGGATATAAATTACCTGGATGAGTTGGATAATGTTGCTAACATGCACGCAATCATCAATAATCTTCCCTACAAACTGAGAAAAAAGTGGAGAACTGTTGCAACTGTTTCATCTGATACTCAACAGAATCGTGCTAGAAGACCCAAGTCTAAAAATATAGTTGAGTTCATCACCATGGAGGCTAAGATTACGTCCACATTTTGGTGATATCAAGGATATTGTCAAGGGGCGAGCCAAGCCTTCATTAAACCCCACAATGGAAAAAAATCACAGTAAATCAGCGAACAACCAAACTATCGCAGCAAAACCAGAAAGAAAGACAGATTTGAAGACTGTTACCAAAATGTTATCCCTGTTCCTAAAAGTAACATTCCACAGCAAAAGGACATTGAGAGATGGCCCCATCTTATGCGAGTTCAACTTCCTCCCCTCAGCGCAGGAATAGACCGATTGATTGGGACCAATGTTCCTAAAGCAGTGAAACCAGTGGAAGTCATCAGGAGCGAGAATGATGGACCTTATGCTGTAAGAACAATCTATGGCTGAAATACAGTAGATACAATATTAGTTCTTGATCCAGTTCATCTACTGTATAAAGGCAGCTATTCTTAAAAAAACTCTGCAATATTTAGACTTCAATGTTTTGTACTGTTTATACATGAGAAAAGAGCGTTTTGTCATGAGTATTTTTATTTGTAAGGTTTGTTTCCTGAGAATAAGTGCATAACAGTGTGCAATGTTGACCTGTTTAAATGTTTACAATTGATACTTGAAAATTGTTTGCATTTAGTTATTTATGGTCCGCATTGTCTTGTTTGATTTTAATGATTCTGCCAAAAAATAAATAATAAAAATGTTATTGTCAATTCTGTGTTGTTATTCTGAACATGCAACTTTAGTATAATATAATCTCACCATACCCTGCCCCCCAATGTATTGTTTCTATTGGCAAGTTATTTGGTACACAAGCATAATGCAGGTCAAGGCTCACTCGTTGGGACATTTGCCAGAAGAGACCGCCTTATACTTATTATCAAATGGTGACAGTGATTTGCATTATTATAATTTTGATCTAAACTGACTCACAATCATAGCATTTTTACCAGTAAAATACGAAAACCTTAAATGGAATCGCAATCACAATATTGGTCTGAAAAATCACAATTTTTTTTTTTTCCCCAAATCGTGCAGCCCTAGTGGCCCGTGCATTTCACACCAAGGCCTTCAGTGAAGTCCTGCTTAGTCCGACTTAAATAAATAACCCTTCTAATTCCATAATTTTTGACACCATGGCTGGAGAAATAATATACACATACACACGTACACACGCATATATATATATATATATATATATATATATATATATATATATATATATATATATATATATATATATATATATATATATATATCCATCATCTGTACCACTTAATGCTGGTTTTAACATTGTGACATGACGACGATCGCAATATTGCCATTATTGTTACATCCCTTTTATATCGCAGTATAAATATGAGGAACACTGCTAATCTTTGAAAAATCATATTGCAAACGCGAATTATAACTCCTGCAACACTTTTTCGTGTTTTCTATCTTACATGTTTTGCTTTTAATCTTACGTACTTAAAACACTTTTCCTCTCTCATCTCATCACCGACTCCTATCTCTTCCCCATCCCTTGCATGTCTTCTCTTTTTGTCAGCAGATGTTTGTCTCATTCTGAGACGAAGGGTCTTCAACAACAGCAACGATACACACTTCAGTGGTCAGCCGCAGAATGAGTTTTGGTTTACTTTTTAATGGACTGCTTGTCTCTGTGGTTGCAGCTTTACTTTGGGAATACTCCAAGTTAACAGAACATGCTACCATGCTAGAGGAAGAATTGCACATGACACAGAGGTCCCAAGAATTTACAGATGCGCAACCAGACTATCATCTTGCCCTACAGGCACTACATCATGGCACCCGCATGATGTGCAGCAGCAAAATGCACACTGATCGCATCTGCCGCTTTGATTACCTATGCTACTGTACAGAGGGAGAGGAGTTTGTATTCTTTCATTCAAATGCTTCCTTTATGTTGCCAAACTTGGGTTCCAGACGATTCCAACCTGCTTTGCTTGACATGTCCTCAGTAGATGACCACAATACCCAGTATTTCAATTTTTTAGAGCTTCCTACTGCTGCTTTGAAGATCTTGTCCAAGCCTGTGTTTGTACCAGATGTGACATTGATTTTTAACAGGTTTAATCCTGACAACATAATGCATGTATTTCACGATGACCTGATACCAGCTTTCTATACTATGAAACTTTATTCAGACCTGGATGAGAAAGCACGTTTGATGTTCATGGAAGGTTGGGGTGAAGGTCCACACTTCGACCTCTACAGACTTTTAAGCAGAAAGCAGCCACTTCTCAAAGAACAACTGAAAGACTTTGGAAAACTAATTTGTTTTACTAAATCTTATGTTGGGGTGTCCAAGATGACAACTTGGTATCAATATGGGTTTGTTCAGCCGCAAGGGCCAAAGCCTAACATTTTGGTCTCAGGAAATGAAATTCGACAGTTTTCTAAAGCTTTTATGGTAAAAATGAACATCACAGGAATTGCAGATGTGGAGAAGAATGCTGGTAATGATGGAGATGAAAACAAGAAAGATGATTACATAGTTGTGTTCAGTCGTTTAACAACAAGGCTAATAATAAATGAAGCAGAGTTGATCATTGCACTCGCTCAGGAGTTCAATATGAAAGTCTTTAAAGTTTCTTTGGAGGAACAGTCTTTTCCCAGCATTATCCAGGTTATCAGTGGTGCTTCAATGTTAGTGAGCATGCATGGAGCCCAGCTTATCACCTCACTTTTTCTCCCCAGAGGAGCTATTGTGGTTGAACTTTTTCCCTTTGCTATAAACCCAGATCAGTATGCTCCATACAAAACCCTT
>NC_142400.1:22974183-22976683 GCF_059441095.1 Idiotropiscis lumnitzeri | reverse complement strand
ACTTCAACGAGACAACAACAGCTTCATTAACAGACTCAGCTGATCTTATCGTCTCGAAAATGTTCACGTTTGAACATAGTCCAGCTCTGGAGATGTTTACAAATGTTTTTTTTCATTGTAGTGTATTTGTTTTGCTTTGATCTCATTTTTGATAATAGAACAGGCCAGAAGAAATCTTCTACAACTTATTTTTCATTGTAGTGGTCGCGCCACAGACTGGCTAATGGTAGTAAATGTTTCATTTCTTCTCCTTCTCCCTCTTCTCCTTCCTCCTCTCTGCCTTCATTCACACAATATGTAACATGCCAAACCAGAGACAATAAAATATTGGACCTCTTCTATGCCAACACCAAGGAGGCGTACACGTCACTGCCCCTCCCCCCGCTGGGCAAAGCTGACCACAACTTGGTTGCTCTCCTGCCTGTGTACAAACCTCTCGTCCGCAGGCAGCCAGCTGTGACACGCACAGTTCAGCGATGGTCCGGAGAAGCCGAGGAGGCCTTGAAGGACTGTTTCAACACAACTGTGTGGGAGGTATTCAGCGAAGCTCACGGTGAAGACATTAATGGTCTAACAGACACAGTTACAGACTATATTAACTTCTGCATGGAGAACACCATTCCCCCCAGGACTGTAAGATGTTTCTCCAACAACAAACCCTGGATCACACCGGACATTAAAGCTCTCCTGAAGGAGAAAAAGAGGGCTTTTGTTTCAGGCGACAAGGACGAGCTGAAGAGAGTGCAGCGTCAGCTGAGAAGGAGGATCCGAGAGGGGAAAAAGTCCTACAGGATGCGGATGGAAGAACAACTGCAGCGGAACAATGCCAGGGATGTCTGGAGGGGCCTGAAGACCATCTCAGGCCACGGACAAGCAGGTAAGACCCAGAAGGGGGGGGGGGGCTTCAGTGGGCAAATGAGTTGAACCTATTTTTCAATAGGTTTGATCAAATGTCTGACCCCGCTCAGGCTTCCCTGATGCAGCCCCCACCCACCCCTCCTGCCACTGCGAACAAGACCCTCTCTCCCCCTCTCTCGCCCCTCTCTCTCTCCACAGGCTCCAGTGCCCAGCCTCATCAGACAACCACCACTTCCTCCTGCTCAGCCTTGTTCCTCACAACATCTCAGGTGAAGAACCAGCTGAGGAAGATGAAGGCGAGGAAGGCGGCAGGCCCAGATGGGATCAGCTCCCAGCTCCTCAAATCCTGCGCAGACCAGCTGTGTAGAATCGTCCAGCACATGTTCAACCTGAGCTTGAAGCTGGGCAGAGTCCCCCAGCTGTGGAAAACATCCTGCCTGGTTCCGGTTCCAAAGACACCCCATCCGAAGGAGCTCAACAACTTCAGACCAGTGGCGCTGACGTCTCATCTGATGAAGACCCTGGAGAGACTGGTCCTCGTCCATCTGCGCCCCCTGGTCAGCTCCTCAATGGACCCACTCCAGTTTGCATACCAGCCTGGCATCAGTGTGGATGATGCCATCATCTACCTGCTCCACACTTCACTCTTCCACCTGGAGAAGGCGGGGGGCACGGTGAGGATCATGTTCTTTGATTTCTCAAGTGCTTTCAACACCATCCAGCCTGCCTTATTGGGAGACAAGCTGGAGCAGGCGGGAGTGGCCCACCACCTCATCACATGGATTCACAACTACCTCACAAACCGGCCACAGTACGTGAGAACACAGGACTGTGTGTCTGACGTGCTCCTCTGCAGCACGGGAGCGCCGCAGGGAACTGTGCTGGCTCCCTTCCTGTTCACCCTCTACACCTCGGACTACAAATACAATTCCACAACCTGTCACCTGCAGAAGTTCTCTGATGACTCTGCGATTGTCGGCCTCATCACTGACGATGACGATCGGGAGTACAGAGGGGTTACGCAGGGGTTCGTGGACTGGTGTCAGCAGAACCGCCTCCAAATCAACGCTGGGAAATCCAAAGAGCTGGTGGTGGATTTCCGCAAGCGTCGGCACTCTCCACCTGCACCAGTGAATATCCAGGGAACAGACGTTGAGAGGGTCTCAACTTACAAGTACCTGGGTGTTCATCTGAACAATAAACTGGACTGGAGCGACAACACAGACACTCTCTATAGGAAGGGTCAGAGCAGACTCTTCCTACTCAGGCGGCTGAGGTCCTTTGGCGTTCGGGGAACACTCCTCAGGAACTTCTATGACTCGGTGGTTTCATCAGTCATCTTCTATGGAGTGGTCTCCTGGGCAGGAGGCATCTCGGGCCGAGACAAAAAGAGACTGGACAAACTGGTGAGGAGGGCCAGCTCTGTCCTGGGCTGCTCCCTGGACTCTGTGGACTCAGTGGGGGGCAGAAGGATGACGGCAAAACTGTCATCAATGCTGGACAAACCAGCCCACCCATTCAATGACACTCTGAGAACACTTTACAGCTCCTTCAGTGATAGACTTTTACACCCTCGCTGTACCAAAGAGAGATTTCGCCGCTCCTTCCTGCCTACTGCTGTCAGACTTTTTAACAAGAACAT
>NC_142400.1:22966683-22969183 GCF_059441095.1 Idiotropiscis lumnitzeri | reverse complement strand
ATCACTGCATTGTCGGATATAAATTACCTGGATGAGTTGGATAATGTTGCTAACATGCACGCAATCATCAATAATCTTCCCTACAAACTGAGAAAAAAGTGGAGAACTGTTGCAACTGTTTCATCTGATACTCAACAGAATCGTGCTAGAAGACCCAAGTCTAAAAATATAGTTGAGTTCATCACCATGGAGGCTAAGATTACGTCCACATTTTGGTGATATCAAGGATATTGTCAAGGGGCGAGCCAAGCCTTCATTAAACCCCACAATGGAAAAAAATCACAGTAAATCAGCGAACAACCAAACTATCGCAGCAAAACCAGAAAGAAAGACAGATTTGAAGACTGTTACCAAAATGTTATCCCTGTTCCTAAAAGTAACATTCCACAGCAAAAGGACATTGAGAGATGGCCCCATCTTATGCGAGTTCAACTTCCTCCCCTCAGCGCAGGAATAGACCGATTGATTGGGACCAATGTTCCTAAAGCAGTGAAACCAGTGGAAGTCATCAGGAGCGAGAATGATGGACCTTATGCTGTAAGAACAATCTATGGCTGAAATACAGTAGATACAATATTAGTTCTTGATCCAGTTCATCTACTGTATAAAGGCAGCTATTCTTAAAAAAACTCTGCAATATTTAGACTTCAATGTTTTGTACTGTTTATACATGAGAAAAGAGCGTTTTGTCATGAGTATTTTTATTTGTAAGGTTTGTTTCCTGAGAATAAGTGCATAACAGTGTGCAATGTTGACCTGTTTAAATGTTTACAATTGATACTTGAAAATTGTTTGCATTTAGTTATTTATGGTCCGCATTGTCTTGTTTGATTTTAATGATTCTGCCAAAAAATAAATAATAAAAATGTTATTGTCAATTCTGTGTTGTTATTCTGAACATGCAACTTTAGTATAATATAATCTCACCATACCCTGCCCCCCAATGTATTGTTTCTATTGGCAAGTTATTTGGTACACAAGCATAATGCAGGTCAAGGCTCACTCGTTGGGACATTTGCCAGAAGAGACCGCCTTATACTTATTATCAAATGGTGACAGTGATTTGCATTATTATAATTTTGATCTAAACTGACTCACAATCATAGCATTTTTACCAGTAAAATACGAAAACCTTAAATGGAATCGCAATCACAATATTGGTCTGAAAAATCACAATTTTTTTTTTTTCCCCAAATCGTGCAGCCCTAGTGGCCCGTGCATTTCACACCAAGGCCTTCAGTGAAGTCCTGCTTAGTCCGACTTAAATAAATAACCCTTCTAATTCCATAATTTTTGACACCATGGCTGGAGAAATAATATACACATACACACGTACACACGCATATATATATATATATATATATATATATATATATATATATATATCCATCATCTGTACCACTTAATGCTGGTTTTAACATTGTGACATGACGACGATCGCAATATTGCCATTATTGTTACATCCCTTTTATATCGCAGTATAAATATGAGGAACACTGCTAATCTTTGAAAAATCATATTGCAAACGCGAATTATAACTCCTGCAACACTTTTTCGTGTTTTCTATCTTACATGTTTTGCTTTTAATCTTACGTACTTAAAACACTTTTCCTCTCTCATCTCATCACCGACTCCTATCTCTTCCCCATCCCTTGCATGTCTTCTCTTTTTGTCAGCAGATGTTTGTCTCATTCTGAGACGAAGGGTCTTCAACAACAGCAACGATACACACTTCAGTGGTCAGCCGCAGAATGAGTTTTGGTTTACTTTTTAATGGACTGCTTGTCTCTGTGGTTGCAGCTTTACTTTGGGAATACTCCAAGTTAACAGAACATGCTACCATGCTAGAGGAAGAATTGCACATGACACAGAGGTCCCAAGAATTTACAGATGCGCAACCAGACTATCATCTTGCCCTACAGGCACTACATCATGGCACCCGCATGATGTGCAGCAGCAAAATGCACACTGATCGCATCTGCCGCTTTGATTACCTATGCTACTGTACAGAGGGAGAGGAGTTTGTATTCTTTCATTCAAATGCTTCCTTTATGTTGCCAAACTTGGGTTCCAGACGATTCCAACCTGCTTTGCTTGACATGTCCTCAGTAGATGACCACAATACCCAGTATTTCAATTTTTTAGAGCTTCCTACTGCTGCTTTGAAGATCTTGTCCAAGCCTGTGTTTGTACCAGATGTGACATTGATTTTTAACAGGTTTAATCCTGACAACATAATGCATGTATTTCACGATGACCTGATACCAGCTTTCTATACTATGAAACTTTATTCAGACCTGGATGAGAAAGCACGTTTGATGTTCATGGAAGGTTGGGGTGAAGGTCCACACTTCGACCTCTACAGACTTTTAAGCAGAAAGCAGCCACTTCTCAAAGAACAACTGAAAGACTTTGGAAAACTAATTTGTTTTACTAAATCTTATGTTGGGGTGTCCAAGATGACAACTTGGTATCAATATGGGTTTGTTCAGCCGCAAGG
>NC_142400.1:22394183-22434183 GCF_059441095.1 Idiotropiscis lumnitzeri | reverse complement strand
TAAGCAGCTGGAGGACAAGGTATGGATGCAATGCAATGTTGTGGAGTTTAAGGGACACTTGCATGAGCTAAACATTGGCACTTGTATAATAGGTTTGCATGTAAAATTTACATCAGTACTAAATTCCCCCTAAAAACTCTATAGTGGTTTAAGGTTTTTCTTTTTTTTTTGTGACGAGATTTTCAACAAATTGGCACGCCCCCTTTTGTAGCTCGGCTTGTTATTTGTTTCCAGTCTCAGTTGTCTACATCGCAGCAGGGAGGCAAGGGTGGTTGCGTTGCTCGCATTGTCAGTTCTGTTGTCTAAAACTTCAAATGCACATTTTTATTCTTGTCCACTTCAACCTGTGAAAGTATAAAAGCTTTCCGCACAATAGTTTTGATTTATTGACATCAAACGTGAACTCGTATGATCTCCACAAAATCAAAAATACCGTGCCGATCTCTTCTCCACTTACACAAGCTGAAGCAGACTTGAGCATGAATTCCACGACTGTTTATGTTTCGGACTTATGCTACGGTAATTTTTGTTAAGTGTCAGGAGGCAACCGGCAGCCAGTCATTTACACTTCCCAGACCATCCCCCCAATTCCTCCACATAGGTTATTGGTAAATTGACAGCAATGCACAGGGCAGCAATTTACTTTTGGTCACTAAATAGACATTAGCACAACAAAATTAGCTTCTTCCTGTCCAGTTAAGTGCTGTGGATGCCTATTGTCATTTATGTCGTCGAGTATGTTCACATCCGCCACCGCTTGCAGCCAATTCATGTAGCTGTCAGCGTCGCAGTGTGAGTCGGCTCTAATTTCGGATAAATACTTCTTCGATGAAGCCTGACGGTGGTACTTTTTTTTTTCAAAGAGTGCCGAGGCCGCTTTGTGAGCGTCATTGTCGGATATTGAGCTTCACTACCACACTGGTTGTTAAGTTTTGGTGAAAAGTTGGATTTTGAAAACTTCCGTAGTGAGCATATGTAGTGCAGATATTGGATGGATGGATGTATGGACACACACAGTTTGAAAAATTCAGAGCACAAAAGTACCAGCGAGGAGGCCGACTCTACAGTCGAGTGTGGCCGCATTTGGAATGTATCATTTTCGAATGAATGGTGCACACATAACCCGGAGCGGCCTTGAGGAAAAAAGGAAGTCAAACTAACGCTTATGGCTGAAATTGTAATATAAAACATCACCGACCTACTTCGTCAGTGGAAGAATCGGAATATAAAAGCTGTCGCGTTTCAAATGAGACAGTTGTTGTAGGCATATTACAGTCGAAAAATTAGAGGCAAATCTTCATTCAAATAAATGTGCCCATTTGCTCATTCCCACTTCAGTCTATGTAAATATCCTGACTGGTGCTCTATGGCGTGCGTCCTCACCGTGATCAGCAAAGAAGCAGTGTGCCGCATCATCCAAGCCTGTATATATGTAGCTCTGCCGGTGCATCTACTCACTTACACAATTTCTCATTCTCATATAAATCAGCCACAGAGACCTTAATCCTTTTGATATGTTGAAATGGTCAAAGATAGGGATGTGAACGTGAATTATGGTGCCCATTGATCTCCGTTTTTGGACATCATTTGCAATGAAAGTACAATAATTTCCAATGGAGAGTTTGTAATCGTCCCTTTAGTGACTCCCAACGAGACATGGAGAGAGTGGAAGTGTGTGTGGCCATATTTCTCATTAAAAGTAGGTGTCTTTCAAGTCTTCACTTATATCCTAATTTCTTCCAAATCTATAGAAAAAAAAGAAAATGACTAATTTAATTTTCCTGATCAAAAAAATGTGAACGCTTGGTGAAAAATGGGCCATCATGGCTGTCTAATTCCTTTAAACTGTAATTTTGAAAATAATAAGCATCAACATTTTTTTTAATAAGACATCATTAAAACGCATGACATTTCAACAGTTTTATTTTCAGTTGAACTTAATCATGTTTTAATTAATCACCTGGCACAACCATTTAAAAAATGGAAAATAAAATATCCCCCATCCAACAAAACCCTACTCAAAATATTAAAAGAATGCATCTTCGTTCGAAAGAGTCCCATTCCGCATGTAAATAAGCATCTTTCTACAAGCTTATCAAGGGAAGCCTCTGCCATCCATGCATCCATGCATGCGTGCAAGCCTATGTGTTCTCAGGCCATGCGGGAGACATAGTCAGTCCAGCTTGTCCTGGATTTTTCTCAGGGCTTCCTCCCAGTGGGACATGACTGAAACATCTCAGCAGGAAGGTGTCCAATAGGCATCCGAATCAGATGCCTGTGCTATCTCCTCTGGCTCCTCTCAATGTTGAGGAACAGCAGTTCCACTCTGCGCTTCTTCCGGATGACCGAGCTTCTCATCCCATCTCTACGGGAAAACCCTGACACCATACAGAGGGATCTTATTTTGGCCACTTGTATCTGAAATCTTGTTCTTTTGGTCACTACCCACAGCTCGTGACCATAGGTGAGGGTTGGAACATAGATCAAACGGTTCATTGAGAGGTTTGCCTTTAGGTTCAGCTTCTTCTTCACCACGAGGGACCGATACTAAGCCCCAATCCAAATACCAAACCTTATGTCTCTCTTGTCCCTTAGCCCTAGATTTGTGCTTTCACAAGAACCAGGAAGTGTCCCAATCCTCTGCTTTTGGGTTAGAGTAACAGGCAAGGAGCGTAGACCCTGCAAGACTACGACAAATCCCGCCCTCTCAAGACAACAGAGTTCTACACACTCAACAGGCAACAACAACATTTACGACGAAAAGAAAAGGGAAAAAATGTAAGTCATATTCAGTGATTTTCATAGTAATGGCATTAGTGGTTTGATTAGATTTTCTTTACTTTTACAGTGGTGTGTTCTGAATTGTTTGTAAACGCTCGCTATCGAGTTGGTTGGCAGACCTAAATTGCAAAACCGATGCTATTGACAAATTGGTTCTCATACTAATCGTACTTGTGATTTTATTAGAGGTATTATATTTTGGTACAATTAGCTGTCTTTTATGTTGTTGATGTATGCTTGCTATAGAAATTTCTTATACGCCATCAAAGTGAAATTGAAGCACAGATGTTGTTGCTTCTGAATGCCGTGAGAAATAGATTTTCGTGATAATGATGTGCCGTTTTATAGATATTCTATGCATCAATACCATCAGCCGTTTCAAGTTGTTGGTAAACACTCACTATAGAGCTAGCTTACGGGCTGTCAAAGTAAAATAACAACACTGACGATTGAGGCTGAATTTTGTTACTTCTAGATCCTAAGTTTTTATTTGTTTAGTTTTCTAATCAGTAATGTAATGTAATTATTATGGACATTCAATAGCTGTTGCCACTAGGGCTGCCACAAACGATTATTTTGGTAGTCGACTAATCACCGACAGTAATCACGATTAGTCGACTAATTGTGGCATGTCGCACCAGCAAGCAGCTGCTCTTATACAACCATAATTAGTTTACAGCTTGATTCTTTATGTATGTACAAACCAATAAGATGATGCAACATTCAACATCAGTTAAGCTTTGCATCTTGTACCTGCATTTCTGAGACATTCATAAATGATGGTGGAGCTTAAATTGAAGGCAATATTGCGGCCTTAATTGATTTGGCTGCAATTGTTCGATCCCGGCTTGGAGTTTGCATGTTCTCCCCGTGCCTGCGTGGGTTTCCTCCGGGTACTCCTGTTTCCTCCCACATTCCAAAAACATTCATGGCAGGTCGATTGAATACTCTCAATTGCCCCTAGGTATGAGTGTGAGCACGGATGGTTGTTCGTCTTTGTGTGCCCTGCTATTGGCTGGCAACCAGTTCAGGGTGTCCCCCGCCTACTGCCCGAAGATTGCTGGGATAGGGTCAAGCACCCCCCATGACCCTAGTGAGGAGAAGCGGTATAGATGATGGATGGATAAAATGGAACCAAAACTATACACTATGCAGAGTTGCACGAATACTATGAAACTATTTATAAATACAAAAAGAAATACTTGTAAACAAAGCACTAAGCTTTTTTTGAGTGTAGAAGGTAGTGAAATCTGAGGAGTAAAATATAAAAATGCAATGTGCTAAAGAAAAATAAAATAAACACTTGTATTGGTTTTTAATTTTGTTTTCATTTAACCTTTACCCGAAACGTTTTCTTCTTCGCTAATATGTCTAATTGAAATTTGGCAAATTTGTTTACACAGTATAATCAATGCAACAGGGGGAAAATCTTTAAATGTGAGGAGGAAAATATTTGTAATTATTTTTTGTTTGTACTATCATGGGGTATATTACAACAACCTTAATTATGTGTTTTACTGCAAATATGTCAGGTTTTGTTACTTTGAATAATTACATTTCTCCGTTGGTTGTGAACGCATCACTCATTTGCGAGAGATCTTTCTGCATTGGTGTCAAACACAGCACAAATACACAATGTTTTCGATGTTAAAAACGTGAGTTTGCTGCGCAGTATATTACAAAAACGTAATTAAGTGTTTTACATTTATGTGATGCTAGTTAGGGCTTTTGGCAAATATGTCATACTTTGTTACTTTGAGTACTGGAATTTTTTAGTCGTTTGTGAACGTATCACTACGTTGTGAGAGAGCGTTATATCTTTCCTTTGTCGAACAAGGCATACACAAAGTGTTTTGTTGTTGTTTTGTTGACTAAAGCCTCCTTAATTCATAGTAGACGCTACAATATGTTAGCACAGCATAAAGGACATCCTATCCGACAAACATATACGATACATCAAACACACACCCGTGTGTGTTGACTACCGCTAGCTTGCAGTCACGAGAAAATGCCAGGTATTAAAAAAAAAAAGGCATCAGCCGCAACGTGCTTCCTTTCTCGATGATCATGCAGCACCTTCATGCTGGCAGGAAAGGCAGGTTTGCATCCGAATTATTTCTGGGTAAAATGTGCCGTTACTTTGCCACTCTGTTGCGAACACCGGGTAGTCATGACACTCCGCCTCATTACCCACAATGCTTTACAGGATGACCCGGATCCCCGCGAACTAGACACGTGCGCTCTACACGGCATACAGCCAGTGGGGAAAAGGGCGAGACGAGGCTGTTTCAAGGGAAAAGCAATACGCCAAATAAATAAATATAAAATATAAATAAAGGACTCCTCCATCCCTTAAATTAAATGTCGACGATTTGGATCATCAACGTAGTCGTGATTAGTCGACTAATCCTGGCAGCCCTAATTGCCACTATAAACACCATTTGGCAAATGTACTAAGAAAATGTGGGTGGAACATGCAAATATTTATCCTTACATGTGTGCTCTTGCATTGTTCTGCTGTAAGTATTGCAAGACATTTGTGGATATTTATATATATATATATATATATATATACAGTGAAACCCCGGTTATCGCGGTTAATGGGGACGGAGACCACCCGCGAAAACTGAAAATCCGCGAAGTAGCGGCGCCCCTTCAAAAATGCTTAAAAAAACCTATACAGTTATACAGTATACCCCCCTGTATACAGTACACCATATAGAATACAGGTAGAGAGAGAGAGTGAAATTCATGTTATAACAAAAAAAAAACAAATTATTATTAAAACTTATTATTTTTTTATTCCCCAGCCATTATTTTTGTATTTATTCAATTACTTCTTTTTGTATTTATTAAATTACTTCGACTTTTACCTGCTGGTACGCCGTCCGGTGTGCCCTGTGAATGTTATGATCCTCCAGCAGAGCTGGAGGATTGAGCAGGACTCTGCAAACGCAGACACGGGAAAAAGGTGGTGATACAAAGATATTTATTAGAATCACAATATAGTCAGTATCCAATTACAATCTAGGACTATGAGGGTCTATCGGCTAGAATATATATAATACCAATCTATCGGCGGAAAGAACGTAAAGCGCTGGTGGAACACTCACACCAGGAAAAGGGAATAACTATAGAACGAAAAACGCTTGCAAAAGGCAAGGAATGACTAACGAAGATTGCTTACCACGGAAGGATAAGAGGAGACCAATCATCGACAGAAAAAGAGAACAGAAAACGAGCCAAGCTGTAGCTGATAACGAAATGAAAGAAAAACGCGACAACAAGAAACACTTGAACAAGATAACGATCGAAGTACGGGCGCATGAGCAAGTAGGATAACTATCCGACGCCAGGTAGTCAGTGTAGATGCATTATATAGTGAGTGTAATCAGTGAGTGAATGGGAATCCGGTGCGGGGCTGGTGGGCGCGTCTCGCAGCAGCTGACGGCATGGCGCGAGCTGAAAAAACAAAAACATACGCGGCATGACAGGCACGGATCATGACAGTGAAATGAAAGGTGGCATTCTTCATTTATTTATTTATTCATTTATTCATTCATAACTGACAGCCTCGCGCTCCGCTCGTGCCCGGGCGGAAGGTGCTCCTCTTCGGCTTAACTGCCACGCACGCCGGCCGGCCTCCTCCGGAGCTCTCGTACGGTCCCGAACGGAGCGAAATGTCGCCCCGCTCGTGCCCGGGCGGAAGGTGCTCCTCTTCGGCTTAACTGCCACGCACGCCGGCCGGAGCTCTGGTACGGTCCGAACCGCGCGAAACGTCGCCCCCGATCGTGCCCGGGGGAACTTGCTCTTCTTCGTCCACTCTCCTCTTCGCCCACGCTCTTCTTCGGCGCACGCCGGCCGTCTAACCGCGGAGCGGAGCGAATGGAGAGCCCCGATCGTGCCCGGGCAAAAAAGTTTTTAATTTTTGAATATTTTTTTTAGACCCGCGAAGCACTGAACCCGCGAAAGGTGAACCGCGAAGTAGCGGGGTTTCACTGTATATATATATATATATATATATATATATATATATATATATATATATATATATATATATATATATAATTTTTGGTAGAATAGTTGGACCTTAATAATAATAATTCCCTTTATTAGTCCCACAATGGGGAAATTCGAGATTCGAACCCAGGCCTCCTGGGGAGACTGGGTCCTGAACGCGGGGCCTTAGACCACTCGGCCATCCTGGAGGAAAGGGGATGGGAAAACAAGCCTCCAACAAAAATGGGAAAATCTACAACCGAATTACAAGAAAGTTATGTAGCTCTACACCTAAAATGGTATAGCTAATGAATTTTGAAACTGTAATTATTTCACAATTTAGCAGTTATGTCTTCTTGAAGGAAATACGAATGTGCATAAAAGGGTCAGGACTGAAGGTGGTCAAACTACTTTGGGCACCTGGCAGTACTATGACGACAACATGCTTGAGGGGTTAGGTGCAAGCATTTTTCTTGAGAGTCCCTCAACGAGCACAGTGAAATAAGATTATTTTATTATTAATGTAGTACCTATGGTCGGAATTTCTGTGACCTATATTCAATTTGTAAACACAATTTGAGCAGCTCTCCTGCTTTGCAGTCTATGGCCACATGGCAATACAGTTTTGGAATTGGTACTGTTATCCACATCCATTTTATGTTTTACCATCACTCTCTCACTCTATTGCGCCCTAGAACAAGTTAATAGCTATGGCCCATCGATTGTCAATGTGTCACTCTTGCAGAAATCACCTTCATCCTCCCCAAGTACGCCAGAAGAATCTAGGACCACAAGATGGAGAGCTGACATCATGGAGCTCCTAATGGGGGAACAGAGGCCGAACAAAAACTAAAACATAATGAGGAGGACCAAAAATGCCATGGGGAGAAACAAAGACATCACGTTGAGAAGTTGGAGAGATTTTTGATATTCGAGTGAAAAAAATTGTTGACAAAATACAAACATTAGTTATATGACAATAATGATTTGTGTACTTGCATGTCATACATATGTTTGTATTAAAATATAATTTTGACAGAAGCTGTTCTTTCTATAAGGTGGTGTTTCTGAATCTAAAATAGAAAGAAGAAATGAATGCACCTTAACTTATTGTGTATATTAACTATTATTTTAAAACACCAGTCAACTTCAGAAACCGCTGCCAGTAGTACTGCCAGTAATGCTGCAAAGTAGTGATCGACCGATTATCGGCCGGGCCGATTACTGCCTTCTTTTCATGTTTTAAGGCCAATAAATTTTGGCTCGCTGCAACATCTCTCTCTCTCTGCTGTGCTCGTGGCCCTGCCTTCAAAAGCAGATTGTCCCCTCCTCAGCACTATCCGATTGGTTCCTTGTGGCAGCCAATCAACAGTAAGCTGCCTGTTTGCTTTTTTTCACCTGGAGTCACAGGGACTTCAGGAGAGGACACGCGAGCATAGGAAAGAAAGGAAACAGACTTTGCCGAAATTTTAACAAATATCAGCCTACTACAACTCACAATTAATCGAAAACTATTTGCCGTAGTAAGCTTTAAGGAGATGTTTGTTTTCATCGAAGTATAAGACAATGCAGTTGAGCCTGAAAGCTCAGTGCACTTTTTGTTATACTTTCAAAACCAAGTTGTCTATCTTCTAACATCTAAGAAAGCTTTGATATATTGTCATTAAATCATTATCATGTCATTATCACTAAAATTGTTTAATACATATGTGCTTAAAGGCATTTAAACTAAGTAAAGTTTTGGAGTTTTTATTTTTCAAAATTTTGACTCAATTTTAACCCTTATTTCAACAAATGAATATCAGCTTCATATATCGCTTATCGGCCTCCATGACCACTAATAATATCAGTATCGACTCTGAAAAAAGTATATCGGTCCATCACTACAAAGCAGAAATAATAGTAACATTTGTTGGAAACACAAATGTTAGTTCACTCATTTTTCATTGCAGGAAAACAAAACAGTTTAATTAAACCTGGCATTAAAGAAGAGTGATACACATTAGAATTTGGAATGACAAAACATGAACTCTCGCTGGACTCATCTGTGAACAGGTTGCATGTATGGTGAAATCAGGGACACATGGGGTTAGGTATCCATCCTTATACCTAGGAAGATGGACCTCGATGGAGGGAAACTGACTTTTCATTCCAAGTCTGGTGTTGTGCACAGATCTAGCGAAATCCTACGAAATGTAAAATTTGCAACCCGTACAGTCTGAATGCTGATGTAGTACAAACTCTTGTTCTGAAGATAATCTATCTGGTGTCGACCCAGGGGTTTAATGCAGATGTGGCTGTCATCTCATTCCCTGACGTTTAGGTCTACCTGACAAACAATGGAAAGTCCTGTTTGATCAAACTCGACATTACTTCACAAATAATAGCTTAGCATATTTCCATTTAAAAAGTATGTCACTGAGGAGTATAAAATATTTTAACATTATTACTTGATGTGTTTACGTATCCAGTTCCAACAATTACACGTAGTTTAATATGATATCCTGTTGTGCTAACCTAATTAAATAGTGCAAGTTAAGAAATAAAAAGATTCAAAAGCAGCATTACCGTATTAATCTGTGAAATGTAGAGCTAGTCATTTTAGCCAGCTTCTTTAGCATGGAGCTCTTCCAGAAAATTGAAACTTCTTTTACTTACCTCAAGACAGGCGTGGGCAAACTACGGCCCGGGGGCCACATGCCGCCCGTTAAACGTCTTAATCCGGCCAGACGAACTTGCAAAAAAATTAAATGAATAAACCTTGTTAATGTTTTACTTTCTAAATAGTGTTTTTTTTAAACATATTGTAATGCTTTTGTTCACTTTCATTATAAATTGAATGTATTTAATTTTTCTCAGATGAGGTTAGGTTACCAAAACACTCCATCCATCTGCTCCTGGTCTGCCCCCTCTGTCAAATTTAAGAACCCATCGTGGCCCACCAATTAAAAAGTTTGCCCATCCCTGCCTTAAGAGAATGCACAAGCGCTGCCAGCCCATGCACAAAACATCATGGTGTTCTACTACGTTGTTGGTGTGTCGTATTAGATATGAATGATAAACTGGATAACCCAAACACCACACTCGAAATTGAAAATTGTAGAAGTAAATAAACATTTGTTGCCTCTGTTTACGACAACCAGCACGTGGCTCGAAGTGATGACGTGAAGTGATCAGGGGAGACTCAAAGATTTAGAGTTAAGAGGAAGGAATATGATGGGGGTGGTAAATCTGCATCAGTGCAGATGATGCACCAAAGTGCCAGTCAAATCTCACGTGTCAATCTCACGTTCCATTCTTCCCGTGAATAAGACCCTAAAATATTTGAACTCCTCCACTTGGGGCAAGATCTCATCCCCTACCTGGTGAGGGCACGCTTATACGACTGATACTGATACTTGAAGATGCTCGTTTTCACTTTATGCTCTGCTGCGAACCACTTCATTGAGCGTTTTTGATCACGGCCTAATGAATTCATCAGAAGCACATCATCTGCAAAGATGAGATGCAATACTTAGGTCCAGGGATGACGCTGAGTGCTGGATGTACACAGTTCTATCAACCGTGTGCTGTTCCGCTGCAGCCCTTTGCGTGTGCATTGCCGTTTCAGCCTAGAATAGACCGGCTATACTAGAGTTTGCCTGAACTTCCCGATGGCCACCATACCCCTGCTCAGGCCACCAATGAAACCCCTCTGCACCTCATCTGTTCTTATAAATTCTGTCCATATACATTTGAAACACTTGGTGACCAAGAATATCCTTGGTGGCATATTCCAACTCTCAACGGAATCAAATTTGAGTTAATGCCGGCAATGCAGACCTGAAGCTGTGCGGAAGTCGATATCTATGTCCTCCCTGAGATCCTGCCACCCCTGAGTTTTTGCTCAGCAACCATCAGAGCTGCCAGCCGGGACCCATCAAATGCCTCTGCACTCCCACTCACCAAAAGGTCTGAAGATAATCCTTCATCTTGAGCACATCCCTCAGCGTTGGTATCCACCAGCGATTTCAAGAGTTGCCGCCATGACAGGCACTGACCACCTTGCGGCCACAGGTCCGATCTTCCGCCTCAACATGGTCCACTTTTCCTCCCAGTCATACCCCTCTTGGTCTCACTGTCATAGCCCATGAAAGTATTGAAATCACCCAGCAGCACACAATCCACAGCTCACCAGCACACCATCCAAGGACACCCCAAAAAAGGGTGCACGCTGATCTGTTGTTTGGTGCACAGGCACAAACAACTGTCAGGTCAGATCCCGTTTATCCCTGTCAATTATCATAAAGTCTCATTAACATGAATAAATTCCCAATAATGCTGTGGAAAGCTTATAGCTTTGATTAGAACCAGAATTTTGTAAGCCTAGTTAAAGTAACTTTATAGCATTTTTTCCCGTTTGTCAGATCTGCTTTGGTTTTGCTTTGCTTTGGTTGTAAATGCACTTTTCAGACTGTTTTTATGCACCCTTGTGTCACTGTTTTAGCTCTTCCGGCCTGAGGCTTCAGAGGGTCCTCAATATGTCAACAAGGCCTTTAGCGCATATCGAGGAATCTATATTGAAAAGGAGGACCTGCAGATGGAGCTAATTAAACTGGTGCGTATTACTACTAAGGTATATGTGTTAATCCCTCTATAGAGTAAACAAGTAGAAACATTATTCCAGATGATGTATTACATTGCACTGCTTTTTTAATTTTATTTATTTATTTTTTTATGATCTTTTGATCTTTTTTTATGTCCATCCATCTATCCATTTTGTTCTGCTTATCTAGTATTGTGTTGCAAGGGCATTTGCTTTAGCAGGGAAGCCCAGACTTCCTCCTCACCAGCTATTTCATCTAGCTCTTACGGAGAAATCCTGAGGAGTTCTAAGGTCAGCTAGGAGGCATAGTCTCTCCATTGTGTCCTGGTTCGTCCCCGGGGATACTGCCCAGAACACCTTACTTTGGAGGCATCTAAGAGACATGATAACCATATGCCCGAGCAATCTCATCTGGCTCCTCTCGATGCAGAAGAGCATTAGCTGTACTCTGAACCCCTCTGGGATGACCATGCTTCTCACATAAAGTCAAGTGAAGTCAAGTAAAGACAAATTAATGTACGTAGCCCTCAATAACAAAATAGGCTTCACAGGCACGTAATTGACATATGTTAAAGACATCCCTCCACAGGAGGGCAATGCAAAACTCCCCAAAAAACATCGTGGGAAAAATAAGAAACGGGGCTGTATATGGAGGAGTACCCCCTCCATGATGACCTGTTTGCAATGGATACCGTGTGGGCGAGCACAAAACAGATGAAGCTTAGGGAGGGGTAACTTTCTCATTTGAACTGGTTTGGTTCCTATTTTTTGGGACCTGAGAATTGATACCGCTATGCCACTGCACCAAATTTTGTGGTTAAAAAAAAAAAAGTTAGTTTTTTTTCTCAATTTAACATATATTTCTCAATATGTAAAGCTTGACTCGTAACAAAACATGAATTTAAAATAAATGAGCCAGCGAATGCTCTACAAATAAACATAGCATTTTATAATGAATTAAGTATAAACAATACAAGAAAAAATTATTACAGAATCCAAAGTGCAAAGCAAATTCCTTTGCAGTGAGGAACACAAGGAACACATTTACACAGTAATACAAGGAAAGAAGATAATTGTAATAGTCTAATCTTCTTTCTTCACTCCATGACAGATGGAAGAGGATGAACGAGAACAAATACAATAATTGTGGTGAAATTCATCATTTGAATATTCCTGACTCGGTAATGCTCACTAAATGTTGGCCAGCATGATTCGATTTTGGGGGGGAGCAGGAACGGACCTCGTGCCTTCTCCGCCATCCTCTTCTGTCGACTGTGGAGACTCAGGCACATCAACAGGCACCCCCTGGCGCCAGCACCGAGAAGTTCACCCAGGCTCAACAAAAGCATGCAAGAAAGAGCAAGGCTTCGCCATCGCTACTTCACAAACCATATTTTTTTGGCTTAGTGGCGGGCAAATCTCACTCACTTCCAAACCTGGAAATATATTTTTAGTGTGCATGAAATCTTGCATCAGTGGGTGACATTATTACGCTACACTGCTGGGGTCAAGTGCGCCATGCAAAATTGCTAATTCTTCTACTCCCACACAGTCGCAACTCGAAAGATGAGCTTTGGAACTGAATTATGGCACCATTTGATTTCTTGTGAATATGTGCTCTGTAGTACTGACCCAAATCCTTACAGACATCCCCAAAAAGTCAACTTCCAACCTCCAACTCTCAACGACCAACACCTGATCCACCATTCCACGGAGGTGCGGTCGCCCTTCTTTTAAAGGACATGCACCGCAGTTTGTAAATCAAGAGAGACCGATGTCCCCGATGTCCATGCAATGTTGCAGAAGCGTGTCAACCCCGACAGCCCCACAATATCCAAAGCCTTTAAAAACTCTGGCCAGATGTCATCCCTCCCCGGAGCCCTCCTACAAAGGAACCTTTTGAAGCACCTTGGTGACCTCAACCCCCGAAATACAGTGCTGTGAAAAAGTATTTGCCCCCTTGCTGATTTCTGTTTTCTTTTTTTCATTTCGTTTTCATTTCATCCAACCATTTTTAATCTCACACGAGGCAACCCACAGATAGGTAAAATGCAGTTTCTAAATTACGATTTTATTTACCAACCTATCTGGTTCTATGTGAAAAAGTAATTATTCCCTCAACATAATAGTGAGTTCTGCCACCTTTGTCAGCTATAACTGAAATTAAAAGTTTGCAATAATTGGTGATGAGTCTTTCACGCCGCTGTGGAGGGATTTCGGACCACTGTTTTGTGCAGAATAGTTTAAACACTGGCATTTTGAAAGGTTTTCTAGCATGAACTGCCCTTTGACTATCACACCATAGCATCTCAATTGGATTCAAATTCAGACTTTAAACCTTAATCTTGTTCTTTTTGAGCCCTTCTGGGGTGAACTTGGCAGTTTCGGATTGTTGTCCTGCTGCATAATCCAGGAGCGCTTATGTTTGAGGGCACAAACGGATGGCTGGACGTTCTCCTTCAGAATCTCCTGGTAAACAGCAGAATTCAATTTTCCGGCAATAACAGCAAATTGTCCTGGTCCTGAGGAGGCAAAGCCGCCCTAGATCATCACACTGCCACCACCATGCTTTACCGTTGGTATCATGTTCTTTTTATCAGATGCTGTGCCATTTTTACACCTGATAAAACAGGCTGAACACTCTCCAAAAAGTAAAATTTTTGACTCTACGGCCCACAGAATATTTCTCCAAAAGTCTTGAGGATTATCAGGATGCCTTTTCGCAAATGTGAGCCGAAGCTTTGTGTCCTTTAGTGACAGCAGTGTTTTTTCCCTGGGAACCCTCCCATGGATGCCATTTTTGACCAGTGTCTTTCTTGTAGTGGAGTCGTGAACACTGACCTTAACTGAGGCCAGCGTGACCTGCAATTATTTGGATGGTTTTCTTGGTTGTTTTGTGACCTCCTGGATGAGTCGTCGTCCCACTCTTGACGTAATCTCCGTTGGTCGACCACTCCTGGGAAGGTTTGCCACTGTTCCCAGTTTACTGCATTTGTGAATAATGGCTCTGCCCCACAGCCTTGGAAATGGCATTGTAACCTTTTCCAGACTGATTTCAATCTTCTTCTTCTTCTTCTTTTCCTTTCGGCTTTTCCCTTCAGGGGTCGCCACAGCGAATAATTTGCCTCCATCTAACCCTGTCCTCTGCATCCTCTGCTCTCACCCCAACTACCTTCATGTCCTCTTTAACTACATCCATAAACCTCCTATTTGGTCTTCCTCTAGACCTCTTGCCTGGCACTTGGAAACTCAGCATCCTTCTGCCAATATACTCACTATCTCTTCCCTGGACATGTGCAAACCATCTCAGTCTGGCCTCTCTGACTTTATAATAATAATAATAATATTCCCTTTATTAGTCCCACAATGGGGAAATTCGAGATTCGAACCCAGGCCTCCTGGGGAGACTGGGTCCTGAACGCGGCGCCTTAGACCACTCGGCCATCTCCAAAGCCCCTAACGTGCTGTCCCTCTGATTTACTCATTCCTGATCCTATCCATCTTGGTCACTCCCAAAGAGAACCTCAACATCTTCATCTCTGCCACGTCCAGCTCTGCCTCCTGTCTTTTCTTCAGTGGCACTGTCTCCAGACCAGACAACATCGCTGGTCTCACCACAGTTCTATAAATCTTTCCGTTCATTTTAGCTGAAGCTCTTCTATTGCACATCACACCTGATACTTTTCTCCACCCATTCCAACCAGCTTGCACACGTTTCCTAACTTCTTTTTCCACACTCTCCATTGCTCTGGACTGTAGACCCTAGATACTTAAACTCCTCCCCCGTTTTGGTCTCTTCTCCTGTAAGCTCACTCTTCCTCCTGGGTCCCTCTCATTTACACACAGATACTCCGTCTTGCTACGGCTAATTTTCATTCCCCTCCTTTCCAGGGCAAACCTCATGCCTCCGGCTTCTCCTCCTCCTGTTCCCTGCTCTCACTACATATCACAATATCCATGGTCCATGGAGATCCCTATCTAAGCAAATATTGCATCTGTTGTACTCTTTTTTTTGAGGGGGGGCATAAAAAGCCATACTGCTGCTCTCAGATGTTCACCTCTGGCCTCAGTATAGATTCCACCTCTCTTTCCCACAGTTTCATTGTGTGGCTCATCAGCTTTATTCCTCTGTAGTTGCCACAGCTCTGCACATCTCCCTTGTTCTTAAAAAAGGGCACCAGCACACTTCTCCTCCATTCCTCGGGCATCTTCTCACTGTCTAAGATCCTGTTGAACAACCCAATTGGAAATTCTACTGCTATCTCTCCTAGACACTTCCATACCTCCACGGGTATATCATCAGGGCCGAGTGCCTTTCCGCTCTTCATCCTCTTAAATGCTGTTCTCACTTCATCCTGATCTTTGCTACTTCCTGGTCCACAGCAGTCGCCTCTTCTTCTCTTTGTTCGCCCTCATTTTCCTTATTCATCAACTCTTCAAAGTACTCTTTCCATCTTCTGTCAACACACTTCCATCCCTATCCTTTATTACCCTAACCTGCTGCACGTCCTTCCCATCTCTGTCTCTCTGCCTTGCCAACCTGTATAGATCGGTCTCCCCCTCCTTACTGTCCAACCTCGCATACAAGTCATAGTTAGCCCCTGGTTTGGCCTTTGCCACTTTCACCTTCCGCTGCATGTCCCTGTATTCCTGTCTACTTTCTTCAGTCCTCTCACTGTCCCACTTCTTCTTAGCTAACCTCTTTCCCTGGATCCATTTCTGCACCTCCTCATTCCACCACCAAGTCTCTTTATCTCGTTTCCTTGCAGATGACACACCAAGGACTTTCCTACCCGTCTCCCTGAACACATTTGTTGTAGTTGGGAGGTGTTCCTGCATGGGAAGTCCTCCTGACCATCAAGAGCCCGTCTCAACTCCTTCCTGAAGGTCATACAACACTCTTCCCCTTTCCACTTCCACCATTTTGTCCTCTGCTGTGCCTTTGCCCTCTTTGTCGTTTTCACCACCAGTCATCCTACTCACTACCATCCTATGCTTTCTGGCTGCACACTCACCTACCACTACTTTGCAGTCGCTGCTCTCCTTCAGATTACACCGTCTACAAAACATGTAGTCTACCTGTGTACTCCTACTTCCACTCTTGTAGGTCACCCTATGTTCCTGCCTCTTTTGGAAGAAAGTATTCACAACAGCCATTTCCTTCCTTTTTGCAAAGTCAACCACCATCTGTCCTTCTGCGTGCCACTGCTGGATACCAAACCTGCCCATCACCTCCTCATCACCACTGTTTCCTGCCCCAACATGTCCATTGAAGTCTGCACCAATGACAACTGTCTCATTTCTAGGGATGCTCTCAATCATTTCATCAAGGTCCAACCAAAAGTTCTCCTTCTCCTCCAGCTCACAACCTACCTGTGGCGCATACTCACTAAAAACATTGATCATCGCACCTTCGATTCCTAGCTTCAGGTTCATCACTCTATCTGACACTCTTGAGTCGAGGACGTTCCAAACAAACACCTCTTTCACAATCACTCCTACTCCATTTCTCTTCCTATCGAAACCATAATAGAACAACTTGAACCCTGCTCCTAAACTTCTGGCTTTGCTCCCTTTCCACCTGGTCTCCTGAATAAACAGCATGTCCACTTTCCTTTTCTGCATCATGTCAACCAGCTCTCTACCTTTCCCCGTCATAGTTCCCAGATTCAAAGTCCCTACTCTCAGTACTAGACTCTTTGTGTTCCTCTTCTCTTTCTTCCTTTGAACATATCTTACTCCTCTCCTTCTTCGACCAACAGTAGTCCAATTTCCACCAGCGCCCTGTAGGTCAGCAACACTGGTGGCAGTCGTCGTTAAGCCGAGCCTCGACCAAGGGTCTAGTATCCCAACGTTGCCAGGGCTGTGAGAGCCCTTAATAGCTTTTTGATTTTTCATTTCTACTTTCAATGCTGAATTCAATAGCATTTCAGAAACAAAAGACTTTGCAAAACTCAATACACGGACAAAATGATACTCTACTCAGATGATGTCGCTGCATTTCTATAAGTGAACCCTTTCTCTTAAATTATCTTCTCCGTGTTTTATTGTCTCCTCAGAAAAAGGAGAAGAGTGAGAGTGAGAGGCTGCTGACAGAGCAGCTTCAAAGCAAAGAGCTGGAGTTGCTTCAACTTAGGACAGAGATGGAGACCAGCCAAGGTTTGTCGGGCAAAGCCAGGAATGCTATAATTTGTAGTTAAAACATTTGATAAGATGAAGATTTAGTTACTCAGTCATTCACCAAATGTTTGGGCCTATAAAATAAATATACTAAAAATAAATGCCAATGTTTCTTGGGATCGTTTAAATCATTCACTGCCAGCTATTTTCCGAGCAGGCACCTCCACCTTGCCAGCCCTTTTGAAGCATTTTCACTGATCTTTAAAGGCCCTCAGAATATTGTGTTCTACAGCTATTTAAACACCAAACCCTCCAAAAGAAAGATGACTCTCCTCTTTCATTAGAAAAAGAAGTTGCTTTCTACTTTTCCCATTTATTATCAGCAGTTTAACATAGCCAAGTTTCACCATTTTCCCCTTTTCTGACTAGCTTTCTGTGAAAAGTTTAGCTGTGAAAAGAAGCTGAACTGACTTTGACACAAGCATATTTTGCTTTTGTGACATCTCAAACATCATTAAACATCTAAACATTGCTTTCCCTCTTTACAATAATATAACCAACACTGACAAAGTGGTTTTTATGGCGAAATAATTCATTTACAAGTATAACTACAGTATTTACAATTTTCAAACTTGACCATAATGTATAAACTTTGACCAATATGCGACTATGTCTGTGTGTGTGTGGGGGGGTGTCCGTGTGTCTGTGTGTGTGCGCGCACACGCGCGTAACTGACAGTATTAACGTGTGGATGTATATACATTAACCACACTTGACGGTATGTGGTGCGGACTAACGTATTCACGTCATCGACATGCAACGTCAATGTTTTCTTTTTATATTTTTTTTAAGCAACGTCGACGGTATGTTGTGCGGTATGTTGTGCATGCTGGCGTATATACGTCGACTAGTCGGGACAGCCCTGATACAATTCTAATTACCCCAAAATATTTTTATTGCTGCAGTATGCATGCATCCATCCATTTTCTGTACCACTTATCCACATGTTTTTTATGTTTCTTCACCTGATACATAACAAATTCTCCTGCACTTTATACACTTACATAAATTTTCACCTCATTGCTACACGTTTGACTGGGTGATGAGTCAATCTACCGTATATAAAGTTTGGTCGCAAGCACGTTCGAGCAGTCCGCAACTTATCTTTGATACTGTTGGGGAGGAGTCTTCAATGCCTCACTACTGGATCATGGTGGGGCTTGTTTGACGACTCCTTAGATCCGCAGTTCATCCACAAGCGTCATCTTTCCTGTTTCTCTTTGTTCGCCGTCATTTTCAGGAATAACGACATCTTTGGCATTCGTTTAGCTCCACTATTGTCAGGTTCGTCAATCAGACATAATTTATTTTTAAAGTTTATCTTACCCCTGGTGTTCCGTGTTGTCCCTTCTGGTTTAGTCGGATGGTGATCGAGCCGAGCGTCGGGATGTTCAAGCGAGGCTGGCCTCAAGATGAGGGTTTTAATATTAGTTGCTGTGCACAGTCTTTCTCCAGCCATCACTGTTCCCTCCGCTCGATCCAGTCACCATCCAGCCCGAACTTTGAAATGTCGCGGGAGAATCACATCAAATGTGGTGAAGCGACGCTTACCATGACAAGTAGGAAATTCAGAGACAAAATAGACACGGACACCAAGTGGCAAGAGTCTGGCAGCCAGGAGAGATGTTACCCCAGTGATCGGGTCGAATCTCTGAAGCTTACTGCACCTCCCTGGGCCTTTTATTGAAAATCATGAGTTATATCACAATACAGGTTTACACAACAGATCAAGGGTATGTTTATTCTGGTCGCAGCTGTTGTTGATCCTGCTCACGTCCGCACTTCTCTCATGTTGATTTTGAGTCGCCTTAACCTGGGTGCAGGTGGCTGTTCCCAGAGTTGCTAGTTAATGTGTGAACCAAAATTAGCGACAAACTCTATACCGTGTAGTTAATATTGTGCAGTGTGATATTAAACTTCTCTTTATTACATTTGTTAATAATTGTTCTGATGTTATTTCTCTGTAGCCACTTCATAAGAGTTTCTTTATTATTCTCGACATTCTTCTTTAGCATAGGTGTCGTCGTAGTTGCAGCAGACTTCAGCAAACATCCCTTATCAGGATTCAGCATGATGTTGATTGTGTCAGCTTTTCTCCTGCATTTCCACTCAAACTGCAAACACTCAAGCATAATCTACTTCACTAGATTTGCAACATGTGATATGCACTACGTATTAAAATAAAGCTGTCTCACGGCAAATGTAGAATAACCTCTTAATATTATTCTAACAACTATACTATGCTCGAGGGTCTGCAATCTGGAGTTTTCCATTCTACAATATGGCTCCCCCTTCTGAGGCCCCCATCCTGCCCACCTTTTTCCTCCTTGACCGTTTTTCATGTTGGATGCTGAATCATCCGTCGTGGTGCTGCCACCTATTGGTGGAAAAAATAATGTCTCTAACCTTGAAGACTTCGGAGAAGATGGCCCACACTTTGTCCCACCCACCGCATTATAATACAAATGGTTTGAGGAATTCAATTATCAACAGCAGTGGGCGTGACGATTTTGCTTGATGAATGGACTCGTCCACGGCAGAAAATGAGTTAAGAGCAATGTAGCGAATATGCCACATGTGGACCACTGATCGACGTCTGAGAGACAAGATCCAGCCATCGCCATGTCTGCTCAGTATCAAGGAGATCGGCAGGGGGTCCCTCCAAAGTGATTTGGC
The DNA here is from genome assembly GCF_059441095.1 of Idiotropiscis lumnitzeri. Lineage (NCBI taxonomy): Eukaryota > Metazoa > Chordata > Actinopteri > Syngnathiformes > Syngnathidae > Idiotropiscis > Idiotropiscis lumnitzeri. Next base: position 22,413,962 of record NC_142400.1, on the reverse strand, counting down.
AAGGACTTGCCAGATCCTAAGATGATCAACAGACTCCTGATAAGTAACACTCTTCGTTACCTAGAGGAGATCAGCAGACACTGCCTGCGTATTCAAACTGCCGTCAATACAGATAGTTTGGCATCTGCCAGACCTGTGACAGCGGGGGTCAGCTTCCACCAACTTGGCCGACTGATCCCAAGAGGTCTACGTAAAAACTGAAGCTACAAGGTTCTGTTTAGGATTATCTACCCAAACTACATTGAAATGAAATAGTATGCCTGTGTATCATTACTGTGCTTATCCTGCTAACTCTGCGCTCATGAATCTGTTAGGTCATGGTAAAAACTATTTTCCTGGTCATGTTATGATGTAACAGTATAGATAGTTATGGTTATAGTTATAGTTATAGTCTTAATTCCCTGGACTTCGGAATTGGTGAGATGTTTCCAGCCGTGGCATGAGTTTTGAAGCAAGTTAGAATTTGTGAAACACAAAAAGATCTAAAAGAACAATTGAATAGACTCAAATTTTAGTGAAATATTTGGACCTCACTTGAAATCTGAAGCTGAGAGGGGACGGATACTTCGCACCTCGACCTGTCCTCAGCAGATAAAAGGCCTCACCTTTGTCTCTGACTCTCTCTCTACACTCTACGACTCTATCTTCACCCCAACTCTCTCTCTCCAACTCTTCGAGATTGCCACAGAGAACAAACTGCCGAGGGCGTTTTGGCTCCCAAATGTTATTTTTGTGAACATTTGGTAGTTTGGGATTTCCCCAATACCTCGGACCGTGGAGTGGCAACTAGCTTGAGTTCTGGTTCCTCAGCCCCCACCACGCACGTGGCAGGTGAAATCATAAAAATATGGCTTTTGTGAGCGCCACGCAAAGGCCACAAGTAGGGCTGGGCGATAAACAGAATATTTACCATTACCAAAATTTATTACAACAACCGACATAATTTTGCCCATTTATCGTGCATTTATCGTTATCGAGGTAATATTGCTCAATTTATTGAGATATTGATTTGAGGTCATATCGCCCAGCCCTCGCCACGAGCCCGCTCCGCTCCATCCTCGATTGCACAAGGTCACTTGAGACCCCACCAAGCTTTGCCTGCTTCCAACGGCCATGTTTGTTCTTCTTTGGTTGGCACTTTCCTCTTATATTTTCTTTCTCTTCACACCTGCTCAACACGCGAGACCCTGGTGCACCGATGTAAGTGACGACATATGCGGCTCCCTTGGCTTTTAGTTGGTGCATACAAATTTGTAAGTGAATGCTAGCAAATTTTGTGCGTTCCATAACACTGTGACTACAGTCATTGCTACACCTTACGCTCATCTTTTTCTGAATGTCTGCTGCTAATGTTAAACATTAACGGTTACATTACACCACCGCCTCTGTGTGATCTATGTCTTTGCTGCTGTAACACTGCAAATTTCCCCATTGTGGTACTAATAAAGGACATCTTTATCTATTAGATGTCCCTTTTTGTCATTACCCTCTCATTCATTTACGATTTGTGTTTTTGCTTCATTCATTTAGGCTTGCCGTAGAATAGGATTTTTTTCTTGCATGTTCAGTAGTTGTCGTGAATAAACATTGTCCATTCGGAACAAATTTTAGACCTCTATTTTGGAAGAATAACTCACCACTTGTAACTCCCTTCAGATTTAAATACTGATTCAACAAGGTTTTTTGCCAATTATCCTCTAAACCATGCAAAATTATATCAGATATACACTCTCAAGAGTGACCCAATTGTTACAGCAAGGATGGGGACCCATCAACACAAAAAGGATTGGGTGTGTCTTTGACTAATGGCTCGGTGGGAACTTGGAGGGGACTTGTCTGTGAGCAACAGTTCCATCAAGACATCTTCAAGGTATACATCAGGCTGGGCAGGGAGTGGTGTCTTCTTAAACGCGTCACTTTACAATTATCTTCCCTCTATCTAAATTTAGATAAATAACATTCTTCTGAGTTTTTCTTTGTAAGTCACTGTGTAACATCACTGGTGAGCTATTTTTGGAACAGACACGTAGGGTACGTGTTGTCTTTGGGGCTAACTAGTACCTGCGTGCAGAATTCCGAAAAAGGAAAAAAAAAACATTTATTTAAATTTATTCAGTTTTTTTTTTTTAAGATCAATCAATGCAACAAAAAGGTTGTTTTCTAATTTTTCAAATTGTCAACATGAATGTTAAAGTCTCCATTTATGATCAGGTAGTCATAGTCAGTACAGATTACTGACAGCATTCCTTCAAATTCCTCCATCACGTTGCCTTTTTGTCATAAAATATAATATTCAAATGAATTAAAATCACCCCATAAAATTTCTTTACACTTAAAAAATTATTTAAAAATCCCGCTAACTCCGCTGCTTGGTTTTTGCCACTTCGGCGTTCGTTCAAAAAACTAACATTTTTTGCTTCACCTGAAAAATTAGTCAAGATCATATGCAATAATTATGTCATTAATCAATCGTGTTTTGTTAACTAGTGATCTATTATTAAAGAGCTCTAATCTTGCAGTGATGACGGGAGACATTGGCTTGCTCAGAGGTCCTTCTCAGTTCTTTAGCTGTCTTTCTATCACTTATAAACACGGGAATACCTTTGCTTGCTTCATTGGGTCCTGACTTATCCACTAAGTCTGGACCCAGAACATGTTTAAGTAAAAACTAGGACTGTCAAACCTATCATGCTAACGGGCTGGCATTTTTTATAATTAATCAAGTCAAAATATTTGATGCATATTTATTATATGCGCAGAACGAACTGCCCATGCATCCCCATTATCCCACTCAGAAGTAAAGTGAGTGGACAGTGTTTCAGTGATCTCAGACAATGCAATTTCGAGATCGTCAAAGGTGCGTTTTTATTTTTGAAGGGCTTCCACCACGCTCACGAATCAGCGGCATATTACAGTATTAACTAGCGCTGAACTACTTAAAAAAAAAAAGTCACCTCCCTGTCAAAGCTGTCGCCCGTACTCCCAGAAGTATTTGCGTTTGCTTGAATACTAGGTGCTGTGATAGCTTGCTCCTGTGGTATATTTTGCTGTTGATGTGCGGGTCTGGCTAAGTTTCACTCCGGACAGGTCGCCGAGCAAGGCTGGATTGATGATGGAAAAAACTTCTGGGACACACCGGTGGTTGGAAAAAGATTTTATTGGTGTCAAATCAGCTGATGCCAGATGTTACCCAAAAGAAAAGCTCTTCCCCCTCTCGAGCCTTCCCTTCTTATAGGAAAAGCTAACAAAGGACATGAATATCCAATTCTCCCTTGTTGCTATGCATTCTTATCCTGCTTGCCCTTAAAATGGCCTTTCAACAGCCTCCTGAGGGTACAGAGTACGGACCCCTTCCCAAATGCAATTCCTCTGCGCCAGACCCCCTTTCTGCATACACGTACCTTGGGAAGTCGAGGACTCCTGTTGGAATCCCTGACCCGCCATGAACAATGTTGAGGCCCGATGCCTCTCAAGACAGTAACTCAGCTTACTAGGGGGGTCCAACACAAGACTAGTTATTCCTAAGAGCAACAATCTCATCATGGCCATAAAATGAGTCTTACGTTTGACCATATGAAAATACACTACACTCCGCTGCAGCATGGACTATATTTGTACTATATTACACCATATGGAAAGCGCTTTGTTACATACAGCTCCATCTGTTGTGGAATGAGCTATCCAAATAAAATGTCATTGTATTGTATGTGTAAGTACGTGCGTTACAGCAGCAACAAGCTTCGTTATACAGATCTCCTCCGTGGTGAAAAATAAACAACCCCACTAACAAGTAGACTATTTTCACGGCCATCGGGCGCAACATTTTAAAGGGTGCAGTTGCAGTCGGGGGTGCTATTTCTGTATTTCACACAAAGGGCGCACCGTATTATTGAGCGCAGGCATTTCAAAATACCATAGCTTGCCATGCATGCATGCTAACGTATGTTTTTAAAATGATAGCGGGAGCAAAACTGAGTTTGGTTGTATGAACTTACACGGCTCAGTCCTCATCCATATTTACTAATGTTATTAATAATTAATGATTAATTACTAATTATTATTGTTATTTCAAGGGATAAACATGACAGGTTACACTACAGCAACGGGGAAAAAAAAACAAAAGCACCACTATAGACATTTCTCTAACCAGCCTTCTGATTGGCTGAAGCTGAAGGACTCCCTGAATTCTGTGCATCACTTGTTTTTTTGTTAATTTTATTCATTTATTGGCATATGAATAGCATCGCATCGATCGTCTTTTTTTCCCACTTTTCCCAGCTTTTCTGGAACATGTCGCACCCACAAAAGTCTAAATTCATTATTATTTGCTAAAATAATCAAGTTTATCAATTTCAACATGAAATAGCTTGTCTTTGAAGTGTATTCCGTAAAATATAGGTTGAAGATGATTTGCAAATTATTGTATTCTGTTATTTACATTTCAACGCCCCAACTTCAATGGAATTGGGTTTGTAATTATGAAATTGGAGATAATTCAGTGCGCCACAGGTGGTTATATTTGACTTGAGACAGGCCATTGTACTTTTTTATTATTATTTTTTTAAATACTCATTTACTTGCACATGTATTGTTTTTTCTGCAGTGATGAAGAGCTTGAACAGTCCTGAGGATTACTGGCAGATGGACTGTGTCAGTGCTGAGCTAAAAATCCTTAAATTTCAGGAGGAGGTGGAAAGGGTGACAGTGGAAAACAGCAAACAACTGGAAATGCGTGAGGTAAACGTCTGTGGTGTGATGGACTTGGAAGGAGCAGTTGGAATAATAGTGAAAGGAGGACAACGAAAATAACCAATTGAAAGAATAAAGATAAGATAAAGATGTCCTTTAATAGTCCCACAAAGGGGATAATTGGCAGTGTTACAGCAGAAAAGATATAGATCACACCGAGGCGACGGCGTAATGTAGCCGTTAATGTATAACATTAGCAACAGACATTCACAAAAAGCATGCAACTATACACAGTATATACATATATACACAGATCCCCATGTATATACACACTTACATCCCACAACATAAACAAGTGTAAGGAAACACTCCTAATGTCTGTCCATGGTACAGAGGGGAAATAAATAAAAACGCTGCAATGGTAAAAAAAAAATAATAAATACTGAATGATAGTAAATTCTGCAATAATAACAATACTGCAATGACAAAAGTACTGTAATAGTAAAAGTATTGCAATGATAGAAAATACTGCAATGATACAAGTACTGTGATAGTAGAAGTACGCAATGATAGAAAATACTGCAATGGTAAAAGTACTGTAATGGTAAAAGTACTGCAATAATAAAAAATACTGCAATGATAGAAAATACTGTAGTAGAAAAAGTACTGCAATGATAGAAAATACTGTAATGATAAGAATACTGTAATGGTAAACAAAATACAGCATTGGTCAATATTTAAGTACAGTATTGGATAAAGCACAGTAGTCGTGTGTATTGCATCCTAGGACTGCACAATTGCACTAATGCCCGCCCGTTTGTAGGCCTGACCTAATGTTCTTGTTAAAAAGTCTGACAGCAGCCGGCAGGAAGGAGCGGCAAAATCTCTCTTTCGTACAGCGAGGGTGTAACAGTCTATCTGTGGAGTGTTCTAAGAGTGTCATTGAGTGGGTGGGCTGGGTTGTCCAGCATTGATGACAGTTTTGCCGTCATCCTCCTGCCCCCCACTGAGTCCACAGAGTCTAGGGAGAAGCCCAGGACAGCTGGCCCTCCTCACTAGTTTGTCCAGTCTCTTTTTGTCCCGGCCCGAGATGCCTCCTGCCCAGGAGACCACTTCAAAGAAAATGACCGGTGAAACCACTGAGTCATAGAAGTTCCTGAGGAGTGTCCCCTGAACGCCAAAAGACCTCAGCCTCCTGAGTAGGAAGAGTCTGCTCTGACCCTTCCTATATATCTGTGTTGTCGCTCCAGTCCAGTTTATTGTTCAGATGAACACCCAGGTACTTCTAGGTTGAGACCCTCTCAACGTCTGTTCCCTGGATATTCACTGGTGCAGGTGGAGAGTGCCAACGCTTGCAGAAATCCACCACCAGCTCTTTGGATTTCCCAGCGTTGATTTGGAGGCAGTTCTGCTGACACCAGTTTTGAGGACCCTGAGGAACCCCTCTGTACTCCCGATCGTCTCCGTCAGTGATGAGGCTGACAATCGCAGAGTCATCAGAGAACTTCTGCAGGTGACAGGTGGAGCAATTGTATTTGTAGTCCCAGGTGTAGAGGGTGAGCAGAAAGGGAGCCAGAACAGTTCCCTGCAGCGCTCCCGTGCTGCAGAGGAGCACGTCTGACACACAGTCCTGTGTTCTCACGTACTGTGGCCGATTTGTGAGGTAGTTGTGGATCCATGTGATGAGGTGGTTGGCCACTCCCGCCTGCTCCAGCTTGTCTCCCAATAGGATGGGCTGGATGGTGTTGAAAGCACTGGAGAAATCAAAGAACATGATCCTCACAGTGCTCCCCGCCTTCTCCAGGTGAGAGAGTGAAGTGTGGAGCAGGTAGATGATGGCATCATCCACACTGATGCCAGGCTGGTATGCGAACTGGAGTGGGTCCATTGGGGAGCTGACTAGGGGCGCAGATGGACGAGGACCAGTCTCTCCAGGGTCTTCATCAGATGAGTCATCAGTGCCACTGGTCTGAAGTTGTTGAGCTCCTTCGGATGGGAGGTCTTTGGAACCGGAACCAGGCAGGATGTTTTCCACAGCTGGGGGACTCTGCCCAGCTTCAGGCTCAGGTTGAACATGTGCTGGACGATTCCACACAGCTGGCCTGCGCAGGATTTGAGGAGCTGGGAGCTAATCCCTTCTGGACCCACTGCCTTCCTTGCCGTCATCTGTCTCAGCTGGTTCTTCACCTGAGATGTTGTGAGGAACAAGGCTGAGCAGGAGGAAGTGGTGGTTGTCTGATGTGGCTGAGAACTGAAGCCTGTGGAGACAGAGAGGAGAGAGAGAGGGGGAGAGGAGAAAGGGTCTTGTTCGCAGAGGCAGGAGGGGTTGGTGGGGGCTGCAGCAGGGGAGACTGTGCGGGGGAAGGCATCTGATCAAACCTATTGAAAAATAGGTTCAACTCATTTGCCCACTGAAGGCCCCGCCCTTCTGGGTCTTACCTGGTTGTCCGTGGCCTCAGATGGTCTTCAGGCCCCTCCAGACATCCCTGGCATTATTACGGTGTAGCTGTTCCTCCATCCCCTCTCTGATCCTCCTTCTCAGCTGACGTTGCACTCTCTTCAGCTCCTCCTTGTCGCCTGACACAAAAGCCCTCTTTCTCTCCTTCAGGAGAGCTTTAATGTCTGGTGTGATCCAGGGTTTGTTGTTGGAGAAACATCTTACTGTCCTGGTGGGAATGGTGTTCTCCGTGCAGAAATTAATATAATCTGTAATTGTGTCAGTTAGACCATTAATGTCCTCCCCGTGGGCTTTGCTGAATACCTCCCACACAGTTGTGTTGAAACAGTCCTTTGAGGCCTCCTCGGCTTCTCAAGACCATCTCTGAACTGTGCGTGTCACAGCTGGCTGCCTGCGGACCAGAGGTTTGTACACAGCCAGGAGAGCAACCAAGTTGTGATCAGCTTTGCCCAGCGGGGGAGGGACAGTGATGTGTACGCCTCCTTTGTGTTGGCATAGAAAAGGTCCAATATTTTATTGTCTCTGGTGTGGCAGGTTACATATTGTGTGAATGAAGGCAGAGAGGAGGAAGGAGAAACATGATTGAAGTCACCAGAGATAAGGAGCAAAGCATTTGGGTGCTGTGTTTGTAGCCTGCTCACAGCTGCAGTTAGTACGTCACAGGCTGTCTCACTGTTAGCAGAGGGTGGCACGCACGCCGTCACCGCGATCACATGACCGAACTCTCGCTGTAAATAGTACGGACGAATGCTAACAGCTATCAGCTCAATGTCCCCACTGCAAAGTTGATCCTTAACTCATTCAATCCATAAGACATACATATACGTTATCAAAAATGTAGTCCCTACCTCCCAAAGACGTATTTATACGTCTTTTTTTTATAGCATTAGAACACAATATTCTGTTGGGCTTGCAAAATCAGTCAACATACAGAAAAACGCTGAAATTGAGGGGTTTCCGCTAGTAAAAATTTCTGGGATTAAATGACTTAACAGTGATGTGCCCAGGGTTACACCATCTATCATTAACAAACACAGCCAGCCCTCTTCCTTTCCTCTTAACGCTCTCCAGTGTCCTGTCCGCACGTAGGATTTGAAAGCCGTCCAATTCCACGACGGCGTCCGGCGTTAGCTCTGTTAGCCACGACTCTGTGAACATCAGCAAGCTAGCCTCCCTGAAATTCCTCTCGTGCCGGGTTAGCGCTGTTAGCTCGTCCATTTTATTGGGAAGGGATCTAACATTCCCCATAATAACGGACGGGAGGACATCGTCTCCTCCTTGCCTGGCGTTTAGTCCCCACACGACATCCCCATCTCTTCCTCCTCAGCTCGCGGGAGATATCGGGTCTTTCTCCGGGAGCCGGCGCGGGGAGTGCTAACAGCTGATCTCTTGTGTACACGATCGATCCGTAGCTCCGAGTAGGGTAAAGGGAAAAACACACAAAAAAAGGATCAAATAGTGAACCGAGCTGCTGTAAACAGGCTGCCACTCGCGCGGCGCCGGAACCGGAAGTGATTATAGAATCCTTCTGACAATTTGGCTTTAAATTGAAAGATTAGGTTGAGAAGGATTCTCAAAACAAGCCTGTGAAGTCGATATGTTGAAAGAATCTGTAAACTCTAACTTTGCTCTATTATAGGTAGAAGTATGTGGCCTGAATGGATCAAACCTGGAACAGATGTGTGACGACAAGTTCATTCCCAGGTACGATATTTGATAAGCACAATTACTAGATAATGAAGCACTGAATCTTTCCAGCCAATTGTTTTGTACAAGGTTCAAAGCTTCATGGTGCGTCATTTGCTCTGTGGCGCCATCACGTGTTCAAGAAAACCAAGCATAAAATATACAGAATGATAAGATTTATGCTATACAGTGAGATGTCCAAAAGTGGCAATATTGCATTTTCAGCACTAGATGTGTCGAGCAAATTTGGCATAAGTAAGAAGTATAACATTGCAAGTACAATGTTTAGGAATATAAATATATAAATATCAGTTTAAAACTGTCAAACTGTATTAAAGGGAGCAAACCTTGGGCTACGTTCACCGCTCAATTCCATTTTTTTTTTTGCACATATGCAACACCAGTTTTTTTCATGCAGTGTGACCGGTACATTTATGTTTATTTATTTATTTATATATTTTTTTAATCTGACCTTGGCCTCTTTCATATATGTATATAAATCGGATATGTATGCGATGAGTCTGCACTTTAAACGTTCATCCGCTCACATCTGACATATACTTCATCAAAAGACCAATATTTCCTCCTAAAGTTGACATGAGCTCCTCCTTTAATCAAGTGGTAATGGAAGTTGTCTTCCACCTACTTTTCTCTGATCAGAGCTTATAAATTGTCCTCACCGTATTTCCTGAATACATTTATATTTGTGTTAATTACCTACTAATTTATATGATGGCATATGGAAAAGCGCTTTGTTACAGCTCCAGCTGTTGTGAAATGCGCTATATAAATAAAATTGTATTGTATTATATTGTTTATTGTGTCAATAGTTTTCTGAAAGTGTTATGTTTTTTAATTAGAAAAAGCTGCTTCTTTTTTCCTCACACTTCAGCATTAGTTTCAGGCTGATGTTTTGAATTAAGAAAAAGTATTAATGAGATTTGCTTCTTAATGTCAGGTGTGGATCGGACACGTTTAATGTGTTGCTGGTCACTCAAACTATGCCTGTATTATTTTCTGATGCATGCTTGGAATGCAGATTGAACGACCTGTTCTCTAGTATTCATCTCATCACTTGTAACTGTGCTTTGTCAACATTAATTGTTAAAGCAGACAACTCATGCAATTTCTCCTGTATAGTGCCGTATCAGCAACCCTCATTTGCCATGTTAATCCTGCAGAATCAATTGATCTGAAATTATTTATAGATCGTGATAGGTAACACATGTGAAAGGCCATCTTTAGCTGAGTCTACCAGCATGTGGACAGTATTTAAATCCACTTAAATTCTCTGTATCTTCAGGGAGAGGAGCATGCAGCATGCATATGAGACTTTGCATTCTGAGATCATTGGTCTCCATTCCGAAATGAGACACCAAAGAGGCCTGATTCGCAAGCTGAGACCATTGATCAATGAGACAAGACGAGGTGAGGTGTGCATGTGTTTGTGCGCGAGCCGGTTTAAGTGTTTTACGAGCATAGAAATAGAATAGTGCGACCTGTAAATTAGGGACACCTGTGCAAGTAACAAATTTAACGGGTTTATTATAGATTTTTTTTAATGTTCTGCTCATTGGAATGCTGTCGCAGAGTATCCACTTGAACACAACACTGTGGTGTCCACTGAAAAGAAGCACTTCATCCACTGGGGAGAGGAAGCAGGATAGCAAAACAAATAGTTGCAATGCCTAAGTTTAGCAAAAGAAAGAGGAATAATTGTGAAAAAATAAAATAAAACAATTCATTTGATTAAATGAGTAAATGCGGAATAGCCTAAAAGGGTGGACTCGGGTAGCGAGGCAGAAAGGATGAAGAGCAAGACGAGGAAGAAGTGGTGCCTGATGCCAACGCTGTTGCTAATGTTATTGAAGAAGGTACCGTTCCCAGAAAGAAATACAAGTTTAATCCGGACTGGCCGAAATCCCACTCCTGCTGTCGAACGTTGGATGAGCTCCAAACAGATCAATAATAACTGCTGGATCAATGATATTCTTTGAATTCAAACAGACCGACTGAGCAGCCTTTTTGTTAGGGAATTTGAACTAGTTGGTTAATTAAAATTCAGCGCCGTTCAAAACACTTTGTTAAACAGGGTCTATTAAAGGTATGCCAGACCGTTTGTTCCCACCTCAAATTCAGACATTCTTCAAGCACCTTCTGTGAACTCTGCCTGCTACTGTGTTAATACCTGGCTGCTATAAATTGCTCTTTAAAAACCCTGTCCTGTTTTACATGTTTTATATTGTAAATGATTGTCATACCTTTGTGTATATATCTCCCTATGGAAAATATTATTTGATACATTTTCATCATGCCCCTTTGTGTGCGACTAGATTTTTCAACTTGGGATATTTAACAAGTACAATACGCTATTAATTTCACCAAACTACTTCTAATATTGTTGTTGTGATTTCTCATGTATTTTCTTATTTTTCTGCTTGTACCTGTGCTTTTATTATGTGAGCTGGTGTACGTGCTGCAAAGAGTGATAGCGTGGTGATGTCACGGCAATTGAAATAATAAAACTCTGCATTACAACAGATGGGTTTCAGTGTGGTTGTGAACACCTTGCTGGGGATAGTCTGGGTGACTTGTGGGAAGGGTTGTGGTCGCTGGGCAACGTTTTGGGCGACTGTCCGTTGAGAAATTGGGCTAACATTGTTAACGTTGATTGGCGAGCCAACCTATTTTGTTGTCTATGATCCCCAAGAGAGCCAGTGAGACCATCAAATAAAACACCAGTCTCATGTTCTTTTATGCACACAGGTATGTTGTTTTATTGTACATTTTGTTTTCTGCACTCTCGCTCTGGATGTGGGCAAGGAGAGCCCGTGTGACCATAAATAAAACACAAGTCTTGTTATTTTATGCATATAGGCTGGAAAATAAAAATCTTTTGAGACCTAACTCTACTCCATTTCAATAACACCTGAATACAACGCAAAGGAACATACCACCACCGGTATAGGAGCACACGTGCTTCTTGGGAAAATGCTAAGCATAGAGACCTGCGTGCGCATACATGTTTGTATCCTCCACACATAACATTTGCCAAAAATGTATGAGCATTGTGCTGTTGTGAAATGCGCTATCTAAAGTTGTATTGTATTCTATATACATGTGTGTGTGTGTGTGTGTGTGTGTATGCATGCGTGTTTGTTTGTCTGTGCTTTAACTTCCTTTCTTAGAAGCATATTTTCGACAGTAGAATGGAAACCCACAAAAGGCTACACACCAGATTGTTCAACATCCCAATACAGTGGGATTTGTTTTTGCACAAACCCAGTGATAGGAATTAATTCCAAAAATGACTGGAGTTCATTCACTGAGATGCCAGCCAACCTGACAGCAGCCAGAATAGTCCAGAAGTTTGCTCCCTGCAGTGAAAAAATTACCATAAAAATATATTTGTTACAAAGGGAAGTAGAGAACATAACTTCATTTTAGCTTGACCTGCCAACAGGATCTTGATCCACAACATAATGTATGGAAATATGTACATTACAAGAAATAAAAATATTTATGCACTTTTTATGTTTTTGCAGTCACACATGACATTTTCTGCACTTCAGACTTTCATTTAAACCAGTTTACACCAACTATTTATTCCTTACTGAACAGCATCCAAACTATTTTTGTAATTGATTCTGTGATTTTCGCTTTAGTGTGCACCGCTATATATAACACCACATTTCCATGGTTTCAGTAGAGGGCCATAAAGATAAAGATAAAGATAAAGATGTCCTTTATTAGTCCCACAATGGGGAAATTTGAAGTGTTACAGCAGCAAAGATATAGATCACACAGAGTCGGCGGCGTAATGTAGCCGTTAATGTGTAACATTAGCAGCAGACATTCATAAAAAGCATGCAAATATACACAGTATAAACGTATCTAAGTGTAAGGAAACACTCCTAATGCCTGTCCATTATACAGAGGGGGAAACACTGTAATGATAAAAACTACTGAATGATTGAAAATACTGCAATGATAAAGATATTACACTGATAAAAGTACTGTAATGGTGAGAGTACTGAAATGACAGGAAAGTACTGCAATGATAGAAAATACTGCAATGATAAAAGTACTGTAATGGTAAAAGTACTGCAATGATAAAATATACTGCAATGATAAAAGTACTATAATGGTAGAAGTACTGCAACGATGGAAAAATACTGCAATGATGAAGTATTGTAATAGTAAAAGTACCGCAATGATAGGAAATACCGTAATTATAAAAGTACTGCAATGATAAAAGTACTGTAATAGTGAAGATCCTGCAGTGGTAGAAATACTACAGTGATAGAAGTATTGTAATAAGAATACTGTAATGGTAAACAAAATACATCATTGGTCGATGTTTAAGTACACCCTTGGCTGAAAGTACAGTAGTAGTGTATATTGCATTCTAGGACTGCACAATTGCACTAATGCCCTCCTGTTTGTAGGCCTGACCCAATGTTCTTGTTAAAAAGTCTGACAGCAGTCGGCAGGAAGGAGCGGCGAAATCTCTCTTTGGTACAGCGAGGGTGTAACAGTCTGTCACTGAAGGAGCTGTGGAGTGATGTAAGAGTGGAGGGGATGGGATGGATTGTCCAGCATTGATGACAGTTTTGCCATCATCCTCCTGCCCCCCACTGAGTCCACAGAGGCCAGGGAACAGCCCAGGACAGAGCTGGCCCTCCTCACAAGTTTGTCCAGCCTCTTTTTGTCCCGGCCCGAGATGCCTCCTGCCCAGGAGACCACTCCATAGAAAATGACAGATGAAACCACAGAGTCATAGAAGTTCTTGAGGAGAGTCCCCTGAACGCCAAAGGACCTGGGTAGGAAGAGTCTGCTCTGACCCTTCCTACAGAGAGCGTCTGTGTTGTCGCTCCAGTCCAGTTTATTGTTCAGATGAACACCCAGGTACTTGTAAGTTGAGACCCTCTCAACGTCTGTTCCCTGGATATTCACTGGTGCAGGTGGAGAGTGCCGACGCTTGGGGAAATCCACCACCAGCTCTTTGGATTTCCCAGCGTTGATTTGGAGGCGGTTCTGCTGACACCAGTCCACGAACCCCTGCGTAACCCCTCTGTACTCCCGATCGTCATCGTCAGTGATGAGGCCGACAATCGCAGAGTCATCAGAGAACTTCTGCAGGTGACAGATTGTGGAATTGTATTTGTAGTCCGAGGTGTAGAGGGTGAACAGGAAGGGAGCCAGCACAGTTCCCTGCGGCGCTCCCGTGCTGCAGAGGAGCACGTCAGACACACAGTCCTGTGTTCTCACGTACTGTGGCCGGTTTGTGAGGTAGTTGTGAATCCATGTGATGAGGTGGTGGGCCACTCCCGCCTGCTCCAGCTTGTCTCCCAATAAGGCGGGCTGGATGGTGTTGAAAGCACTTGAGAAATCAAAGAACATGATCCTCACCGTGCCCCCCGCCTTCTCCAGGTGGAAGAGTGAAGTGTGGAGCAGGTAGATGATGGCATCATCCACACTGATGCCAGGCTGGTATGCAAACTGGAGTGGGTCCATTGAGGAGCTGACCAGGGGGCGCAGATGGACGAGGACCAGTCTCTCCAGGGTCTTCATCAGATGAGACGTCAGCGCCACTGGTCTGAAGTTGTTGAGCTCCTTCGGATGGGGTGTCTTTGGAACCGGAACCAGGCAGGATGTTTTCCACAGCTGGGGGACTTTGCCCAGCTTCAAGCTCAGGTTGAACATGTGCTGGACGATTCCACAGAGCTGGTCTGCGCAGGATTTGAGGAGCTGGGAGCTGATCCCATCTGGGCCTGCCGCCTTCCTCGCCTTCATCTTCCTCAGCTGGTTCTTCACCTGAGATGTTGTGAGGAACAAGGCTGAGCAGGAGGAAGTGGTGGTTGTCTGATGAGGCTGGGAACTGGAGCCTGTGGAGAGAGAGAGGGGCGAGAGAGGGGGAGAGAGGGTCTTGTTCGCAGTGGCAGGAGGGGTGGGTGGGGGCTGCATCAGGGAAGCCTGAGCGGGGTCAGACATTTGATCAAACCTATTGAAAAATAGGTTCAACTCATTTGCCCACTGAAGCCCCCCCCCCCTTCTGGGTCTTACCTGCTTGTCCGTGGCCTGAGATGGTCTTCAGGCCCCTCCAGACATCCCTGGCATTGTTCCGCTGCAGTTGTTCTTCCATCCGCATCCTGTAGGACTTTTTCCCCTCTCGGATCCTCCTTCTCAGCTGACGCTGCACTCTCTTCAGCTCGTCCTTGTCGCCTGAAACAAAAGCCCTCTTTTGCTCCTTCAGGAGAGCTTTAATGTCCGGTGTGATCCAGGGTTTGTTGTTGGAGAAACATCTTACAGTCCTGGTGGGAATGGTGTTCTCCATGCAGAAGTTAATATAGTCTGTAACTGTGTCTGTTAGACCATTAATGTCCTCACCGTGAGCTTCGCTGAATACCTCCCACACAGTTGTGTTGAAACAGTCCTTCAAGGCCTCCTCGGCTTCTCCGGACCATCGCTGAACTGTGCGTGTCACAGCTGGCTGCCTGCGGACGAGAGGTTTGTACACAGGCAGGAGAGCAACCAAGTTGTGGTCAGCTTTGCCCAGCGGGGGGAGGGGCAGTGACGTGTCCGCCTCCTTGGTGTTGGAATAGAAGAGGTCCAATATTTTATTGTCTCTGGTGTGGCAGGTTACATATTGTGTGAATGAAGGCAGAGAGGAGGAAGGAGAAGCATGATTGAAGTCACCAGAGATAAGGAACAAGGCATTTGGGTGCTGCGTTTGTAGCCTGCTCACAGCTGCATTCAGTACATCACAGGCTGTCTCACCGTTAGCAGAGGGAGGCACGTACGCCGCCACCGCGATCACATGACTGAACTCTCGCGGTAAATAGACCGGACGCATGCTAACAGCTATCATCTCAATGTCCCGACTGCAAAGTTGATCCTTAACAGTTATATGCCCAGGGTTACACCATCTATCGTTAACAAACACAGCCAGCCCTCCCCCTTTTCTCTTACCGCTCTCCAGTGTCCTGTCCGCGCGTAGTATTTGGAAGCCGTCCAATTCCACGACGGCGTCCGGCGTTAGCTCTGTTAGCCACGACTCCGTGAACACCAGCAAGCTAGCTTCCCGGACAATCCTCTCGTGCCGGGTTAGCGCTGTTAGCTCGTCCATTTTGTTGGGGAGGGATCGAACATTCCCCATAATAACGGACGGGAGGACGGGGTGATATCGTCTCATCCTTGCCTGGCGTTTAGCCCCCGCACGACATCCCCGTCTCTTCCTCCTCAGCTCGCGGGGAATATCGGGTCTCGCTCCTGGAGCCCACGCGGGGTTAGCACGGAGTGCTAACAGCTGATCGCTTGTGTACACGATCGATCCGTAGCTCCGAGTTTCGTCTCCGGACACGATCGCGCAAAAAACAGCCCCCAACAGCAGTAAAACCACCGCAAGTTGGATGTCCATTGCTGAGGTGAGGTAAAAATAAAATAAAAAAGGGTAAAGGGAAAAAACACACGAAAAAGGCTCAATAGTGAGCCACGCTGCTGTAAACAGGCAGCCACTCGCGCGGCGCCGGAACCGGAAAATGGGTTCAGTAGAGGGCAATGCATTTCACACTTACGCCTTCAGTGAAGTCCTACTTAGTCCAAGTTTAATAAATACCCCACATAATATCATCATTTATGACACCACTGCTGGAGAAATAATATACAGACACACTTATGCACTACTTACTTGGCTCACGAGAGCTAGCTTTTCCTGACACGTTCATCTTGAAAATGGCCCTTCAAGTGTATCTGGAATCAAAACCACACTTTTCCTTCCTTCGGCCATTGTGGGTTAAAATAAGCAAGAATATGTTTTAGATTTTCTGCCTGGTGTGGATTTGATGATTCCGTATAGCGCTGCCCTCCCACAAGTGATTATCGAATCACAGAACGCGTTCGCACCTTCAACATGAGGCCTGCGAGAAGGCTTTATTGTAACCAACTCGTGATCTAATTGGCTAACAGTCCATCAACTCTAAGACCGGTTCACTCACACAGCACAGAAGCCAGCAAGGTTTTTTCTCAAGGTGTACTATGAAATCGGCCTGACAACACACGCTAGCTGAATTCTTGCACCTAAAAATACAACATAATTTGACATGAATGTAAATATATAAGTGATAGCCAGATATGCTTTTTTCAGGGCGATAGTGATTATTAGTAGTCATAGAGGCCAATAACCGATATTTGAAGCCAATATTCATTTGTAGAAAGAAGGGATAAAATGGTGTCAAAATGTTGAAAAATTATAACTCCAAAACTTACCTTAGTTTTTTGTATTTAAGCACATGTTTTTAAACAACTTTGGGGATAACAACATAACATGTTAAAGCTTTATTAGAACTCATAAGATAGACAAATTTGTTTTAAAAGTTGAACAAAAAGTGCTGGGAGCTCCCAGGCTCAGCTGCTCATCTTATAGTTCAATGAAGACAAACGTCACTTTAAAGTTTACGACGGCAAAATGTTTTAGAAAAAGCCACTATAACTGGAACGCTTTCACCAATGTTTTCTTATGAAATTAAAAAAAAAAAAAAAAGTGAATCCTCAACGCTGCAACTAGCCAGAAAAATAAAGATCTCATCAACATCGCTGCGTCTCCTCTCCACTGCATTTTGAGGAAGCTCTGTCAGCATTTGTATTTCTTTTTTTTGCTCTGAATGTTCCTTTTACTTGCAGTACTTTTGATTTTTAATTCAAATACTGTTCTAATAGCGTTCTTTGATCCTTCAATAATTGACAAAAGGGAGTAATCTTTTTTAACATTTCTCCATACTTATACAGTACATTTAGCTTTGCCCGCAAGCACCACACTCCAGCAGTATTGGTTTGCAAGGCCCAGTGGTAACTTGAGAATGGTGTTTTGTTCTAAAATGATTGCTAAAGATGTACACCTAATATGGTACAGTAGTTGAAATTGGTTTCGCAAAGTATGCAAATTATATTTGAAGTAAATAAAACCGAGTTAACTACCGTATTTTCCAGACTATAAACTGCAACTTTTTTCCTTGATTTTGAACCATTCGGCTAATACAATGGTGCGGGTTTTCTGTGGATTTTTCTTTCAGTGGTAGGGAGCGCTGGATAGTTCCGAAAATACGCTAAATAAATCTAGATTTTTTTTTTCTCGGGCCTTTTCTGTTTTCATTAGCAAAGTATTTACCGTGTTAAAAGGTACTGTTTTAAGAATCTGTTTATGTATAAGAGAGAGTTCAAAATTCACGTCCTGTGATTTCAAGCAATGCACACTTACTTTTATCACTCTGACATAAGTACACCTTGCAGTCCAACCTGGCAATGAATTCTATCTCCATCCACCCTGCAACACCTGCACTGTACACTACCACTGTGCTAACAGTGTCTAAAGGTGGTATTGAAAGGAATAGTTGTTTTGGTACAAGTTAGATTAGGTCTCTTAATAATTAGATCAGCAACTTCAGCTCGGCCGTTGTTTTGCTGTGACCTAGCCTCCAAGCTTTGAATCTTACTATCTGCACTCCGGCACACATATCCACTTGGAACCACTTAAGGCTGTAGGGTCACACATAGTCACATGGGTGAGGCTCAGGGATTATCAAGCATGTGATGCATTTTGGACAGAGAAAACCTTCCGCATCTTGCACAAAAGGATCCACAGCTGTGTCTCCATCTTCCTAGCGTTCATTGAGTAGTTCATCTGCGAATATGAAACTTCTGGTAGTTACTGTTAAGTGGTTCACATAATGAATGAATGGATACAGAACTTTTCATGTGCCCCTTGAAACAAAAAATACTATTGTGCAAAAGTGAATGCAACTTCACTGCTTGGTGGAAATAGGGCTTCTTGTTCATCATATGACAGCTTTGCCTTTTTCTGTTTCAATCTCCCGCAACAGTTTCAATTCAGTGTCTGGAAGAGATTGAGACAAACCATGCAGTTCTTCAGTCGCCAGTACCTCAACCCCCGAGTGCTCCCCCTCTGCCCTCGTGTTCTGGACGTCCTTGTCCCCCCATTGGTGGCCAGACTAGCACCTTTCTGCCGGACATTTTGAGAGAGGACTGCTGGTACAATGGACCATGGACAACACAGCAGTGCTTTGGAGAGGCTTTGGTTGGGATTGAGACCGCTTCTGTTGTTTTGCCCCCACCCCCACTTAACCAGGCCTCATTAGATGACAGCTCAAGGTCCTTCCCCAGTCCCCCCAAACCTAGTGATGCCCTTTTCTGGGAAGGACACTCAGCTGCGTCAAATTCATCATCCCCAAATGGAAACTGCAGTTCTAGGAGCCCCCCTAATACAGCGTATATCAAACCCTTTTGAGGTGAACTTTGGCACAAAGACTATAATGTTGCAAGCCTGCCTCATTGCTAACACCTAAACTGCCTTGAATTAATAATACCACTCCCCAGTAGGATGGACTAGAGTGGGAACCCGATGAAGGCCAGAAGCGGCTTTCTGAGGTAAAGACAATATTGCTTGCATACAGCACTGATGACTAGGAATAGATGTCATGAAGATTTTTACAATACTCCTACTTTTAATGATACTCCATATGAATCTGGTATTTTTATCTGTGACTTTCTTTGTTTCAAAAAACACAATTGAACAGTTCTTTAAATAAACTAACTTGTCTTACAACTGCAACATTAATTACATTAAAATAAAGAAAAATGATTGATGGAAAAAATATTTGGAACAGTTATTGATGGATGGAAAGTGCAAGGAATATTGGTGGAGAACAACAAGGTTCTAAGTAACCTTTTATTTGGAAAGCAATTTTGCCAGTCATGACTACATTTGAGGATCCATTTACAAAATGTTTAGGAGCATTTTTGTTTTTTTGCAGGTTCATCCCAGGGACTTGAAGCAAGCGTTTTCTTAAAAAATAAAAATACAACAATATAACATGGGAGTTCAATATAGGGCTGCAACCTATCGAAATTTTAGCATTTGAGTGTCCGAA